>NC_089786.1:27413926-27468926 GCF_040412425.1 Macrobrachium rosenbergii
TTGCTTAAGGGGATCGGCCGGTTTCCGACTTTTTTAACGACAGGTTGTTGATATATGGGGGTTTGTTAAAGGATATTGTGTGGAACTTCTGGGGAAAAAATTTTGTTCAGTGACCTTAGGTTTTGTGACGCCCAGAGCATTTTTCGGCCAAAATGGCCATTTTCAATCATCTCCTCCTTTGCTTTTGGATTTAGGATGGAGAGATTTGAACCACATGCTAAAACACATATGGACCATCGATACAAAGCCGAGGATTTTGATTTTTCATTATTTTTCGTTACATTTTTTTAATGAAATTTTCCCGGAAAAATTACAGAAAAAAAATTGCCAAAATCAGAAACTCAAAATATTAAAATCTGGCTTCGTTTTAATCCTACATGTTTCCCCATGTATATTAAATTTCATTTAGATTGAATTCAATACTAGGAGGAGATGCATTTTTAAGAGCGAAAAACTTATGTTTTGAGAAACGGGCCTTCAAAGTTTTAGTTACATAAAAAGTAAAAGGGACTTCAAGACTGTGTTACAATTAATTCTATGGTTTTTACTTTTATTTTGGGTATGAGTGTGCAAAATGATTATAAATGGAAATGTTAATTGATTATTTATGTGCGTAAGACACATTCTTATAAATTTAGGTTCCTGGTCCCCTGTCTGATCTTACATACAGGTATTACTCTAGGAATTATCATAGTTGCCTATTTACACTTTTTATTAGTGTCTCAGATCCATCCCTTGCCAAATGGATCCTGGGAATTACTTACATTCCACAGTGGGATTCATGGATTCAAGTAATTCATCAAGTGTTGCTTCCACTTATTATAGTCATTTTATTTTTCCAGGATCGTCTATAGTATCGCTTTCCGAACTCTGCTTTCTTTTTCGTATCTTTGCCCTTTGGTAGTAGCGAACAAATAAAAAGGCGTTTAGGGGTGGATGTGGTTGGTCTCTGGTCAGCAGAGATCGCTGCTGCGCCGTTTGATGGGCGACAACTCTCGCTCCGTCACTCCATTCCTCTATAGCACTAATTTCTTGAACTCTTTCTTCTACACCTACATATGGACTTTCCGCCCAGCTTTTCCGCATTCTAGAGCATAGTGAACTCTGGACATATAGGCACGGTGAAAAAACAAAAACACCGCAGAAAATACAGAGTTCCAGTCAAGGGCTAGCGAGCATAAACGTCCTTCCAGCTTGGAAGTTTATAGGCAACTCGGCCACAGTCGGCGTCATGGTATGGCGTGTGAATTGTCATGGCTAGGAATAACTAAAAGGTGCGAATAGGATATTATTGACATTATACATTTCATTTCAAAGGAAGTTTCGTAATATATATCGCAAAAACTATACCAGACTAAATCATTTAAAGCTACTAATTGTTTTATGGGTATATAGTTATTGTACATTTAGGCCATAACTAGAGAAATACGGCAAATTTTGCCCTGTATCATTCGTGGACACATTCTTGAACCCTATACGAAGCCATGAGAATTTTTTTTCAGCAAATAGAATTTTTAAAGATTATTGTTTTTTTAGGCGGCCGATCCTTAAAGAGAAAGCCAGAAATCACCCTTGTCTAATGTCCGTGTGCCTCTTGCATCGGCAGTATTAAGTCTTTATTACTCCTTTGGCACCCTCAGTGCAGCTTCGAATTCAACATTCTTTGTCTATTTCATTACTGGCGTATAATGTGCATATCTCTCATTTCAGAGGGACCCTATTTCGTGGAAGCTTCTCGGACTGTGGCTGGAATTCCCCAGTTTCATTCAATCTACTTGAGTTCCTCTTTCCCGTACTAATGTCATTTATGTAAATACACTCCTTTAAATGTGCCCACGTGTTTTACGTAATATTTCCCTCAGTATTTCCGATCCTACGGCTCATATCAAATTCCCCTTTGTTTCCTCTTTTTACGTTTTCCCGTACCCACGAAGTCAGAATCAAAGGCTAAATTACCTTAAATTGTGCTACCTGTCTCTGATATGGCACAAACTAAAACCACGGAAAAACGTAAAAATGGCGGCCTGGCCATAGATCTCGTTTGCAGTTGCAGTTTACCTGGCGTTTGTAATTGCATTTGCAGCGTGTCAGATCAACTAATGTAAAGCTAAGCCGGGTACGAGACAAATTACGAACATGTGTAAAACCAGCACACAGATCCAGAAAATTCCACGTAAGTAAT
This sequence comes from Macrobrachium rosenbergii, assembly GCF_040412425.1. Taxonomy (NCBI): domain Eukaryota; kingdom Metazoa; phylum Arthropoda; class Malacostraca; order Decapoda; family Palaemonidae; genus Macrobrachium; species Macrobrachium rosenbergii. The sequence goes on from NC_089786.1 coordinate 27,416,109, forward strand.
ATTAATGTGTTTATCTTAGCAAAACCTTTTACAATCGTGACTGTTCCTAGGAATTAGAAATAGGGACGCATGTATTCACTGAGAAAGAACCGCCCGTAGATTCGTTAATGCATGCCTCAGGATGAGTAGTTAGGAAATAACCAGTGCTAATATGCCCAACCAGGAATAGTGCGAAATTCCTCTGCGTTAAAAAACCTTACACCATATTCTTGCTTGAGGAATAATGATGCGAAGAAATTCCTCTGTGATAAATTTTACTTCGCATTTCGAATTAGCGAACTGTTATTTAGGCGCGAATAAATTCCCACGTGGGACACGACGAAGTCAGCTTGCATTGCTGACAATTCTCTCAGTGTAGTTAGAATTCGAGTTAGGTGTTAGGAAGCAAAATTTAAACTCAGCTTATAGGAAAAGGTACTGAGCCGTTGTACTGTTATCCTCTCCAGGCTGGCTGGGAAATTCCGAATCCCAGGCGGTCTAACCGCTCTCTTGAGTTCATTCACAGGAGAAATCTAAAAAATAACTCCAGTGTTGGCCAGACAACCTGCAACCCACCCACCCCCCCGCCCACATGTGCCCGTGTGTGGCACATTTTTTTTTCTCTCCCCATTCATTTTCCCAGCAAACATTTTTCTTTGGGTTTCCTGTTAGTAATTTCTAAGTCTAAGGGACCGAATCGTATTTCCAAGTCCTAAGTGACTCTAAAATTCGTCACTTGCGTGGCGAAATTTCTCCAAATTCCAGTCCTCAGAGACTCCTAAAATTCCAATTACTTGTGGCGAGATTTAAATTCCAGTCCCTCCCGAGACTCCTAAAATTCTCGTCGCACGTGGAAAATTTCTCACATTCCAGTCATCCAGAGACTCCTACTAAAATTCTAAGTCGTCGTGTGAGAATTTCTCCAAATTCAGTCCTCAGAGACTCCTAAAATTCTCTCGTGTCCTTGCATTAAGCGAGAATTTCTCCACATTCCAGTCCTCAGAGACTCTACTAAAATTCATTAAATGCGTGGCAGAATTTCTCCAAATTCCAATTTCAGAGACTCTAAAATTCTAAATGCGCATGGCAGAGGAATTTCTCCAAATTCAGTCTCAGAGACTCCTAAAATTCCTAAATGTCATACGTATTGGCAAAATTCCCTTCAAATTCCAGTCCTCAGAGACTCCTAAAATTCTACGTCGCACGTGGCGGGAATTTCTCAAATTCAGTCCTCAGAGACTCATACAAAAAATTCGTCCTTGCGTGGCAGAATTTCTCATTCCTGCAGGAACCCACAAATTAAGTCCTTTTGAGACATTATATAGTGTGGTTCACACACATCTAAGCCTTACGGGACCCAGTCAGTCTAGTTCGTTAGAACAACTCCTTAACTTCACGCTACAGCGACCAGATCGGCGTGACAAAATCCCAACTATGTCTTCGAGACACATATTAAAATCCGTTCGCCAGAACAACCACGTCTTTCCCAGACATATAAAAATTTTAACAAAGGTCTCCTCAGACACTACTCACCTGTCTTATTCAGACAGTCCATTTCTCCTGCAGTCTGAACCATTGAGTGTTTCAGATTCCTGCAATTGAGTCTTTTCAGACAACCTGAGTCTTCTCAGACATATCCATATACCCATTATTTCAAGATAGCGATACGAAACCCAACAGCTTGAGGATTTAAAATTCTACATGTCGCTGGGAAGGACATGGGACTATCGAGGCAAGATCTGAGAGCATGGGTTCCAAGAGCGACTGGGCGTGCCAGGCGGAGAGAGAGCAAGAGAGAAGCGTGAAGAGGAGAGAGAGAGGAAGAGAACGTGAGGAGAGAGGGCAAGAATTGCCCAAGAGCAGAAGGAAAAAGAACGTGAGAAGGAGGAGAGGAACAGATTGCCAGAACAACGAGGAGGAGAGGGAACGAATTGCCCAAAGAGCAACGGAGGCAAAAGAACGTGAGGAGAGAGAGAATGGTGCCCAAGAACAACAAGAGGAGAGGCGGGTGCCCAAGAACAACGGGAGGAAAAAGAACGTGCCAAGAGGAGAGGGGAACAGGTGCCCAAGAAAAACAGGAGAAGAACGTGAAGAGAAACGTGAGGAGAGAGAGAGCACTTGCCCATGAGCTCAGATGCTAGAACGACCGCGCCACCCCCAACCCCCTGCCCAGGAAAGAGTGCCTCAGACAGCTCACTCGTTCATGCCAAAATGGACTGATCCGAACCCGAAAATATGGCTTGAAAGGGCGAGCAGGTCCTGGAGTGCTGCGATCTCCCCAGCAGACTCTCCCTTGTTCTCACTAAATTCCTGGGCAGAAGGCCCTCGTTGCTTACACGCCCTTCAGCAGACGATCAGGGAAACTACAGGAAGCGTCGCCAAGCAATTCTGAAAGCGTCGAGATTACGAGCGGTGGAGGCGGAAGAGCAGCCCAGAGAAGCAGGCCAGACTTGGTCCGATTGGGCGTACCATTCGAACGGCGTGACAAAATGGCCGATTCGAAGGAGCCACTAACCACCGCCGAGGAACTCCGAGCGGTTTAAATTCGAGCATTTCCTGCGCTCACATAGCCCATATAGTGGAAAAAGCCCCAGCAACACTCACTGAGTGTTGCGAATAACAGATATGTAGAGCTCGCATAGAGGATCCATGGGTTAGGAAGATAAATCCCCCGTCCCTCCTTGGAGGTTCAAATTCCCACAAATGGGAACTCCAGGCAAGCCCCTAACTTACCATTATTGCAAGAAAGCGGGCCATTCACTCTGAACAGTGCCGGAACAAGAAACCGGCTCCTCTCTCTCCCGGAAAACCGACAAATAACTCGCCTGCGCCCTCCACAGGGGCAGCGCGGAAAGATTTCAGCCAGACATTTTGCACGGCGTGCAAGGTTTATGGCCATTCTCCCGCATGGGCAAAATGCCCACGCAATAATAAATCAACTACTCCCACCGTCGCCTTGGCCGTCACACAGATCACAGTCATTTAGGCCTCCGCTTGAAGGGGCCTGTATCGTGGTCCTCACGCGAGGTGGCGAGCCAGCGCGCCGAGGTCACTGCATTCGAGACCTCGGGCGCACCGTCTCCCTCATCGAAGGACAGAGTTTCTGCAGACTATCGTCAATAGACGAAAACTCGTCACGATCAGGGAATAAATCAATTTAAATGATACTCCCTACGGTCCAATTGAAGTCACAAGACCTCACCAATCCGGTGCAAATCTTGCGGTAGCGGCCATCTCCCCGGAGGCTATGACATCATCCTGGGACAGGACTTTCCAGTCCACGAAATCCACGACAATCTAAGGGTCCACATTCCCGAATCATTCCCACATGAACGCGAGTAATCCCTCCCCTGCTTCTCCCTCAGCCAAGGTGGCGCCCCTTGGGTAACAGGAGGACGTGCAGTCCCCACCAGTACCACCTGAGTCACGATGTACGGTAGCCCCCTTGATCGGTTCCCGATCAATTCCAGTGCCCGGCTTCACTGCCTCGGTGCCAGTGCCAGGGCCCCAATCAGATCTCCCTTCAGGGTGCCAAATTCCTGCCGGTGCCGCTTGCATGCCCGAGCAGGGCCAAGCTCAATCCGTCTGACCGACGAGCCCAAGAAACCTCTGATAGCAGCCTGACTCTGCCACAGTGCCGCGCCAGGCGCCTCGCGATCTCCATTCCACGGGATCAACTCAGGACCCCTCTCTTCCCCGGCCTTGCACCCGATACCGGGATTGGTCAGAGGCGGTTCCTCCCGACCACCGCGCTGAGCTCACCTGCAGGTGCGGCCTCGCAACCCTTTGCTGAGCTGGTCATCGATACCTGCAGGCAGCTCACGCCACCCCGGCCGCCTTCTCTCTGCCTCAGCCGTCGCGCAGCGTAATTACAAGTCAGGATTACTGCCATATCTCCCTTGGCGATGAACTACAAGAATACTGACGGATTATGGTAGAACCAGCCGCGGAGCGCTCGTCAGCTGTCGGCAGCAGGCCCAGGTGGTACTCGATGCCGCCCTCTGTTCATGAGCCCTCCGGCTACGACCGAGACAACTGTCCCATTAAGAAGGCTCGGCGAAATTACCACGGGGCGTGGGACATTCCAGGTAATTTACAAGAGCTCTAGAGCTCCCCCATGGCACCTGTGCCACCATTTCATTTTCGAAAGGTCTTGGCACCCCTAATCCAGAAGGGGATGTGGGACCCTCCTCTATCTTCTTCCGTTCTCAGGAACTGCTATCTCTTACCATCCTCTACTAATCTTCCCGCCATTATCCCCACAGGGGCAGTGCAAATACGGGATACCATTCCCCACAGAATGTATAAATCATTAAGAACCAACAGAGTGGCTTGGCACGCCCTTGCGCCCTATACCTTGGCACCGGGCGTGCGTGTCAGCCCCTCACAGTCGCCCTTGGTGCACTTTCCTCGCCCTGGGACTGAAGTGATAGTCGGGCCGTGAATTTATGGCGTAGGACGATAAATTCCGCCTAACACAATAAAACCCTCACTCTTTTTCCCTTAGCTCTTCTGCCAATATAATTTACTTTCTTTTAGTTATTTAGTTATCTTTTTTTTAATGAATCGCGAGTCATAAACTCTTGCCCTTGTGATTTAAATGCCACTTTCGTAAGTTCTGAGGGACGTGTCCGCCCCGTTCATATCTTGGTCAAGTTTTTTCATTCCTTAACGTCTTGGTAATTTTCCTTTTTATTTATTATTATCCCTTTCCCCCCTTCCATTTCCTTGAATCTCTGTTTGTCCCTACCCACATCTTTTGTCTGCTCGCCCACGTCATAACATTGGAAGTAGGCAGTGGGCGCATAAAATTAAGCGTGGATTTAAGGTTATGAAATTAAAACCTCATGAGCCTCTGCGCCGCATATGGCTGTCAAAAATCCGTGTAGGGCGGCTAAATAAAATCACGTTAAAGCGAAGATAAATTATCAATGCGAATATGCTTATAGTCATTACATACTCGCGTAAAAGAGATATCATTTACAAAAATAACCTTGTTTTTCATTTACACAGCCTCTTCAAGGCAGATTGTACCAACCGCATGCATTTTATCTAAAATTAAGTAACCATGTATTTTAATTCTTAAACAATAACCTTTCTTTTCATTTGTTGGCCATGGCCTCATATACGTGGTCCTATAATCTTAATTAAATTCACAATTATTTCGAGTCACTTTATAAAGTTACCAGTAGATGCTAAATCTAAAGTAATTATTCTTTTGTTTGAAATCACTTTCTGCGTTCTGTTAACAAAAATTGTCCCAATGTGTTATTAAAAGTAATGTCACAGCTTCATAAAATCCCTTAGTAGTAAAGTTCATTGCAAGGCAGAATGTAGAAGTAGCATTAAGCATTTGCGCTCATTCTTGAATAATACGATATACACACCTGGAAGGAGTATGTGCATCATCTTGAATGGGAGGTATTATGATTAGCAGAATTTGCTAACAAATTGCCTCCCCTCACCCATCAACTTTGTTGTTGTTGGTTGTTCTGTTGTGTTTCATTTACCTTGACCAAATGATCGATGAATATCTGTCTGTATCGATTTAGTACGGTCAGAAAACAAGGAGTTTAAAAGATTAACGCTGCTCCTTTTTTGATAAGAACTTTCCTTCGAGGCAAAGTGATCTGTCTTGGGCGTTTTCTTACAGACAAAGCCTCCCCTGCGGGCAGCAGGTGCAATGATCAAAACCCCTGGTGGCCGCACCCTGCCCCATAGGAGGATAAAGCAAAAAGCCCACGGTCTCGGCCTTTACGGGCTGGAAGATATGGAGTGAAGACGCCCTCAACACCTGGCCCCATCGGTGCCCTTGCATCCTAACCACGTGGCCCTTTCCAAAGTATACTTTTCCTCGTGCCCTTCGACAGTATTCCAAGTGTTCGCTCCACCGTTGGCCTGCCTCGAGCCCACACGCCATTGCTTGGAGTTCAAGGAGTCCCCATCGCCTTGCCCTTCACGAGCCCTTGCATCTCACCCGCGTGGAAGAAGCTCGCCCTCGGAAATACTTAATTCATCCACGGACTGCCTTCTCACAGCGCCCTCAGAAAATCTGCTAGGTAAAGTGCCCTGGAAGAGCCCCATTTCAGTCACGCTTTTGTCGTAATATTTGCTTAAGAAATACAGAAATCACCCTTGTCCCTAATCCGTGTGCCTCTTGCATCAGCAGTATTAAGTCTTTGGCATACTCCTTTGGCACCCTCAGTGCAGCTTCAGATTAACATTCTTTGTCTATTTCATTACTAGCATTATAATGTGCATCTCTCATTTCAGAGGACCCTATTTCGTGGAAGCCTCTCGGACTGTGGCTAGATTCCGTTCATTCAATCTACTTGAGTTCCTCTTGTGCCATGTCATTTATGTAAATACACTGCTAAATGTGCTCACGTGTTTCGTAATATTTCCCTCAGTAACAAGAGGCCCTACGCTCATATGAAATTCCCCTTTGTTTTTCCTGTTTTTACGTTTTCCCGTACCCACAGTCAGAATCACAAGGCTAAATTACCTTAAATTGTTGCTACCTGTCTCACAGACCATATTTCAAACTAAAACCACGGAAAAACGTATATATATCATATATATATATATATATATATATATATATATATATATATATATATATATATATATATATATATATATATATATATATATATATATATATATATATATATATATATATATATATATATATATATATATATATATATATATACTATATATATATATATATATATATATATATATATATATATATATATATATATATATATGTATATATATATATGTATATATATATATATATATGTATATATATATATGTATATATATATATATGTATAACTATATATATATGTATATATATATATATATATATATATATATGTATGTATATATATATGTATATATATATATATATATATATATATATATATATATATATATATATATATATATATATGTATGTATATATATATATATATATATATATATGTACATATATATATATAAACAAAAGCCACACCTAAAAACCCCCTGAAAGGAATAGGCCAGAAGTGTTTTATTAATTTTTTAACTCCAACTGGCTTGCGGAACATCGCCAACTAGGAAATTTCAGGAAGGAAAACTTTCCAGCGGCATTGCTCTCTCTCTCTCTCTCTCTCTCTCTCTCTCCTCTCTCTCTCTCTCTCTCTCTCTCTCTCTCTCTCTCATATTACTTTCCAACAGAGATGGAGACATATTTTATTACTCTCTTCGCTTTTCTAGCCGGTGTATGAGAGAAGGAATGGGAAGTGGACTTTTGAACCAGAGTAGAGCTAATCTAAAAGACAGCCCCTGTGTCCGTGATGGGATTCCTAATATCAGCACTGAAGGAGGCAAAAGAGGAAGGCGTCAAGAGGATATGTAAGGACGAAAGGAAACTAGAAAATGGTAAAAGAAGGAAGCAAGGAGGAAGAAACAGAAGTAAAATAAATAAGGTAAAATAAATTATCAGCAAAACTGGTGGTAAAGAGATAAAAAAAGGAAATAAAAAAAAAGACGAATGGAGAAGAAATAGATTTGAAAGTAGGATTAGGCGACCAAGGGAGTGTGAGAGAACCTTTTTCTCAACGCTCTTTTCCTGTGTGACTGTTTTTTTATCCTTCATCTTTCCTGTGAATTATTTGTGATATTGTAATTAGAGCATTCCTGCTTCCTTTCTTGTTTTCATGATGCACACCATCAACTTATTTTTTCAACGTTCATCCTCTTTCTGTTTTCTACCTCATATAATTTCATACTCGTTGATTTCCTCATCTATCATTTCCTCCACTTACCTCATCTTTCTTCATTTTCCCCTTCGTTTATCACATCAGTTTTGATGATTTTCACTTATCCATTTCTACAGCTTCCTTGGTATTTTTTCACTCTCCCTCTTTTACTCACCCTCACAACCCTCCTTCCTTCTGAGGTCCTCTAACACAACTTTACTTATGGTCATGTAAAAAAAAAATCGTTCGATTATGTCATAAGCGAGTTTCCCTTTTCTCTCCAGAGAGTAGACTTTTCCTTTTCTTTCCGTTGGATGTGTGTGTATAAATGTAAATATATATTTACATATGTAAAATATGTATATATATATATATATATATATATATATATATATCTATATATATATATATATATATATATATATATATATATATATATATATATATATATATATATATATATATATATATATATATATATATATATGTATATATATTTGTGTGTGTATTGCTCTATTTTCCAAAGTGTTTCAGAATATGATAAAATTTTTGTTAGTATAACCAGTATGGAAAAAGAATATTTTTACTGACGGAAACAGTAACCCGAAGAGGGAAGGTCAGTGGCAACATATATCATGCAAGTTGAATATCGCTTGCGGTCACGCAGTTCTCAGGACGACGTTGAATGGATTCGATTTCAAATTATATTTATAGTTTCAAGGACATCTGTACCAGCAACTGATGTAAACGTCTTCGCATGAAGAAGATAGGTTAAATTGGGTTAAATCAATGATAACTAACAGATAGTTTGACATTATCCTGAATTTGTCTTTTTCTTCCTTCTGCTTCTGTCGTTAGTAATTTGTTTATATTAAACACATTTGTAACTTTCTCTTGTTAGAGTACAAATGAAGTCTAGAAAGAAAAGCGACTGAGTACAAAAGCTTCCAACTGCTGGCGAAAGTGACCATTCAGCGAGACAATAGTCAGGGATAACGACCCAGACAGTGGCGCTTAAGCCCCTAGAGAGGGCTGAACAAGACAGAAGGAAACCTTCAGGATAGAGAGAGATTTCGTCCAAACACATGTCAGACTTTAGTTGATGTACAACTTTTCTTTTTTACTTCGATTATGGATACGCTGTTTATTTTCTTCAAGAAATACTATTCTCCCCATGTCTCTCTCTCTCTCTCTCTCTCTCTCTCTCTCTCTCTCTCTCTCTCTCTCTCTCTCTCTTCCCTAAGGTGTGGTGTCCGAAGGGTTAATATTAGAAATGTCTGAAGTCGAAGCACCAGGTCACTTTGGGCCTTTCAGCGCTTAATGAAGTGAACAGAGGGGTTGGATTGGTCGGACAGCAAGATAAAGAGACCAAGAAAATAGAGGAGATGAAGCACAAGGATCGTGAGGTGGAATTAGAAGAAGCTCTCTCGGATGCACAAAGAAGTAACAGTTAGAGTTGTTGGATAGCAAAACTGAAGTAAGGAAATGATATGTCAGTACAAACATTCGCAAAAAAAAAAAAAAAAATGGATGCAGTTAGGGATCGAAGGTGGAAGCACCTTTCAGTAATGCCTACAGTGCACCACGTGAGGTGCACTGACGGTACTAGTTCCCTGCGGAAAAGATTTTATTTGAATTTGATGAATGTGACCTAAGGTAACACTGATAAGTAAGCTCAGCAATAAAGTGATCATGACAATTGCTGTTGATGTCAATGAAAAATTTCCCACATTCCTATTTGAACTTGATAAAGTCTCACGACATTCCTCTCTGAACTTGAAAAAATTCCTCACATTCCTATTGAACTTGAAAAAATCCTCACATTCCTATTTGAACTTGAAAAATTCCTCACATTCCTATTTGAACTTGAGATTCGTTTTAATCGTGCATTGGCAATACGGTATTATACTGAAGAATGCTACTATCATTCTTTCAAGGTTACCACCTTTTGTAACTATTACTGCTTTTTCTAAGTGATATATTTAAACATTTACCTATGAAAGTAATTTACCAGTCTTTGTAACATCACAATTGTGATTTACGCCAAATAATGTTTACATAATGTTGTGAGTAGAAGTTTCGGTAAATTGCATTACGGTGACTAATTAAATCTTTGTAATTTTTTTATTCACTTAAGCTTATTTATTTGGGATCTGCAGCGAAAACAAACACTTGATAAAAATAATTATATATTTTCAGTGGTGCCAAGAAAATTGCCTATTCTTGGTCTAAGGTAGATAGACAACTAGTTCAAACAAATCTCTCTCTCTCTCTCTCTCTCTCTCTCTCTCTCTCTCTCTCTCTCTCTCTCTCTCTCTCTCTCTCTCTGTCTTTTTTCCTGTACTTTGTTTGGGAATGGTTTGTGCATCAGCCAAAACTTTTTTTTCCTCTCTTGATCGAAACGTCATTTGTTGGGGGATTTAGACGAGTCAGTTCAGTGATCTTGGCGAACAGTAGGTATAATGTAAGGGGTCGTGCACTTCTGTGAAATGCATTTCCATGTCCCTCCTCTCTTCTGTCAGATTCTTCTATATAGGGTTGTTCTGTTTACGGTAAGATGCCAAGAAATGCCGCTTATCGAAACAATAGCTTTGTGCTATTTAATGATCGTTAACAGTTAGAGCGTTTGCCTGTTGTCCATCGCACCTTTGCGAGTCTAAGTGTAACGTCATGGTAAGAGGAGAGGTTACTGAAACTATTTAGATTTTTTTTTTTTTTTTTTTTTTTGTGTTTTCGACAACCGTTGTGGAATATATATCTTCTTTCTTCGTGTAATTCCTATAAAAATTAGTGGATATTTTGGGTTATTAGTCATGCTCAGCTTCTGAGCTAAAACCTTAGTTCGCTCGTAAACGCTTCTTCCATGGAGGTACAGTGAGTTATTCAAAACGTTTCGAACATTTTTCTTAGAATCAGTTTTAGTCTAAATATTCTTGTATAAATAGTTTCATGTATGATTTCAAGTTATATTCTAATGAGGAAAAACGCATTTCTATTCGTATTACAAAAGAATAAACCAATATCTAGTGAACGAAAACTACTGGAAATGTTGAAGAATATTCCGAGTGAGTGTAAAAATAATGGTAGAGTGGAGAATGGTGCTGCGGCCTCCTATTACTTTTGATTAATCGTAACTAACATATGCTGGGCAATTATTCTTATTTATGGTCCTTCGTTTGAAACGCCTGGCTTTCCTCGTGAATAAAATAATAACTAATGAGCGATCGACAGGTTGCTGCACTTTGAAAGAAACGAGTTGAGTTAGTGGATGCCCTTGCATTATTGAAGCAATCGGAAAAGTCACAATTTGACCAGGCACCAGGGTCATAAGACTTTCACTGTAAAGAAAACCTAACCGAAATAACATCTGATGCAGATTTATCAGAAATCAAAAGTATTCATCTTCTTTGTACTCAAGTCGTAATTAAAAGACGGGTAATCGGAGGCATTATTCTTTAATGACAAATTTCCTGTTACCGCCCAGTTTCTTTGAGAGCAGTTGATGGTTTTCAATTAGTGTTGTGGTTTAATCTCAGACAAGTGAAAAAGACTGAGTTAAGAAGAATCAGAATTTTCGTTCTGAAGAGCTCGATTAATAATCTGGGAGAAGCCGAGAGAAAAATAAACCAGAAAATACACAGATCTTTGTTGATCCAATGAAATAAAACTTTCTATAGCTTTAACATGAAACTGTCTAATTCTTTGTATAGGATTTTTATATAGTTATTAACTTGGTACATTTATAGTTTTTATGCCTAAGATACAGAGACAGGTCTTGTTGATAAACTGTAAGTTTACAAAAAACGATAAATACTAAATGAATGAATAGGTGAACCAAAAAATAAAAGTGTTCCTTATGGAAATAAAGAGACAAGAAAAGGAAACATTGATGGTAAAGAAGTAGAGGACAGGACTGGATAAAAAAGTGGAGGACCAGAGATAAAAACAGCTCTAAATATCACTATAAACGCAAATGAATACACAAACAGAAAAAGAATGAAAGTTATACACCCCATCATCACGAACACATATAATTAACCATCGTCCATCCTTCAAGCCAGCCTCCAGCCTCAAGCAATGCCGTTCGTTTTCAGTCGGGCTTCATCGACGAGGCTCTCCTCCATCTGAGGATAAAACTGCGATCTGGGATAATATCTTCGTGAAGTTATTGGTTTGCTTAGAAAGGGAGATTGAGCAGGTTCCTCTGATATTAAATTTGCTTTGGGTAATGGGAAAAGAAGCAAATGTGGGATGTTTGCCGAGTATCATGGGAAAGGATTTCATCCTCTCTCTTTCTCTTTCATAGAGGAGTTAGAGCAAAAGAAGTGGCGCCTTCCTAGTGCGCCCTTCATTCAGTATATACGAGTATAAACTGACATGGATATATAGTTAATGTTAGACTCTCTCTCTCTCTCTCTCTCTCTCTCTCGGCAGCTATATGCTCAATCCTAATAATATAGATTTTTTTTTAAGTTGACCAACTGTACACGGGATGCAACCAGTACTGAAATGTTTAGCTTTTGATATGATGAACTGGAAATTTTGTGATTCTCCACTTCAGCGTCATCTACTTTATTCCTTCATTCATTACTTCCACACTGAAGCAGTGACCCGATGTCATTCTGCCCTTAAAAGTCTTCCTTTTCTTTAGCAGTAAGACTGAAGAACTTTCTTCCTGGGATGTTTATTGATTCCTATGTCCATAGGTTGAAGAGCGGCTGCAAGGTGATACTGCTTTAAATATAAATTATATACAACAGTACCTTAGTTTTTGCACTTCGATTGTTTTAACATATGTCTGACTTATTAGTTATTTTTGCTTGCCTGATTTCTCTTTCTCCACATCTAAGCAGTCGGTTGTGTGTTTAAAGGCTTTCTTCCCGTTGGCGTGCGAGAGAAAGCACGTTTGTTGTAACCCCGTCTCTTTTGCACCGAGAGAAAATCGTGTTATATTCAGTTTCCTGGAAGTAACTGCGAAGAACACGATTATGATCTTTTTTTATTGTAGATGACTGTCTCAAATATTATAACTCTCATTTGTGGTCTTTGGACTCAACTGGTTTTTTCGTCTACCTACTGCTTCAAAAGTAAATGAAATAAAACAGAAATTACCTAAAGATTGCTGGAGGACTTTGAATCTTCCACAACTCTATTTGTTCGAAAAATTGTTTTGGAAAAAAAACTCGCTCGGGTTTCGGTACCTTTCAGTGAATTGTTAACTGTAGCCCTCAAAGCCTCCATGATCATTAAACTGCCCAACGATTGAAAGTCTCCTTCATTCAAGGCACTATAACTTAACTTGAGGTGTGTTGATATAAAAAAACAAAAATAAAAACAGCAGCAGTCAATTCTGAGGTTGCAGCTTAAAAAATAATTTTGGATATATATGTGGGGTTTGTCAACTTTCGTTTCCTCACTAACGCAACTGTTTTGATAATTTCTAAACTGTAATCGAAGCTCTGTGTACGAAGTAAGAATAAGAATACCAACCATCAGAATAAGACCTATGATGATACAGTTACAAATGGAATATATTTTTTGGGTGTGATTTATGATGTAAGTTATCGTTAAGCTGAGGGTGAACAGTATGACGATAAAGATGCTGATGTAAAGCATAAACCAATTCACTTTTCCTGGTAAAGGTGCAGTCGAACTCATTGGAAATGTCTATACTTTTTTTTTTTTTTTTTTTGCATTGTAAAATCAGTCTGAGATGAAGGCCTATGAGATGGGCAAGTATTATGATCTTCTCTTTTGAAGAGAAGATCATAATACTTGCCCATCTCATAGGCCTTCATCTCAGATATTTACAATGAAAAAAAAAAGAAATATAATTTGACTTCAATAATTCATTACTTTACCAGGAAAAGTGAACCAGTTTATGCTTACATCGCATCTTTAATCGTCGCCACTGTTCACCCTCAACAACGATAACATCTCAAATGCCTTATATGTTCCATTTGGCTAACTGTCATCTTGCTGTCTGATGGTTATTATTCTTATTCTTACTTCGTACCTGAAAACTTCGACCCACGGTTAAGTATCAAGAGTGATTGCGTTAATTACCATGTCAGGGTAACCACGGCAACTCAATTATTGCGCCAACTGTACTGTTTTTATATCAACACCTCGAAGGTGAATTATAGTGCCTTGGTGAAGAACTTAAAATCGTTGAGCGATTTAACTGATGTGGAGGCAGAACTACGATTAACAATTCTGAAGGCTGGCGAGATTTTTCGAACAAATGGGGCCCGTGAAATTCAAGTCTCAGCGGTATTCTGTTTTATTTCATTGCGGAAACGACCAGATGAACGAAAAAACTCCGGTTGATCAAAGGCGGTTATAATATTTGGACGATCATCTACAATAAAGGTCGTAATCGTGTTCTTCGCGGTACTTCGAAACGAATATAACACGATTTTCTCTCGTAAAACGGAATTACAACAAACATTAACTCTCGCATAACGAGAAGAAACGCAACCAACTGTATGGAAAAGAAATCGAGCAACAAAAAGCCAACTAATAGAATCAGACATATCTTAAAATCGAGGAATGCAAAGGTACTGATAACAACATAATTTATATTTAAAGCAGTATCTTGCAACCGCTCTCTGGACATGAGAATAATGCGCTCGAAAAGATATGGTCTGCTGAAAAGGACTTTGAGAACGAGTGATCGGTCACTGCTTCGTGTGAAAGTAATGAATGAGAGGAATAAACAGATTGTTTTATTAGTGGAGAATCACAAATTTCCAGTTCTCTGTCAAAAGCTGAAGCATTTCGGTACTACATCCTGCTGATCAGCAAAAAATCTATATTGGCTCAAGTTGAGCATATAGCTAGGAGAAGAGAGAGAGAGAGAAGAGAGAGAGAGAGAGGAAGGCATTAACTATATGGTTATCGTATGAAAGGCACTTGAGGAAAACGCCACTTCTTTGCTCTAGCTCTATGAAGAAGAGAGAGGATAATCCTTTCATGTTACTCGACAACATCCACGACCTGCTCTTTCCCATTACCCAAAGCAATTGTCCGAACTGCTCGGTGCGCTTTCTAAACGCAGGCTCCAATATTTCACGAAGATATTATCTGAACACAGTTTTATCAGATGGAGGAGAGTATCGTGAAACAACAGGCTGTGCATTAGGCGCTGGCGCGAAAGAAGATGAACGTGGTGTGTTCTGATGAAGATGCTGTAACTTTTCATTCTTTTCTGTTTGTGTATTCATTTGCGTTTATAGTGATATTTAGGCTTGTTTTCCCTTTCACTTTTATCGGTCTGTCTCTACTTCTTGCCATCAATGTTCCTTTCTTGTCTTCTTCCATAGTACTTTTATTTTGGTTCACTATTCATTCATTTGTATTTATCGTTTTTGGTTATCAGCTGAACCTCTGTCTTAGGCATAAAATATAAATGTACCAGGATTAATAACTATGTAAATCTATACAGAAATTGAATTTTTAGGACTAATGTTAAGCATAGAAAGGACACATTTCGACGGATCAACAGATCTGGTATTTCTGGTTTTATTTCTCGGCCTATCCCCAGATTATTAATCGAGCGAAGCAAAAATTCTGATTCTTTAACTCAGTCTTTTCACTGTCTGAATAAGCTCCGCAACATAATTGAGCCATCAACTGCTGAACGTGGCACAGAATTTGTTTATTAAAAGAATGTGCCTCTCGATTACCCGTCTTTTGTTACGACACAGTACAAGAGAAGATGATCTTTTGATTTCTGATAAATCTGCATCGAATGTTAGGTTCTTTGATGTGACACAGTGCTGTTCAAGTAACCGTTTTCGGTAGCTCGGCTGCGGGGCGTCATAACCGTTTCTTTCAAAGTGGCTTCCGCTCATTAATTATTATTTTATTCACGAAGGCTTCAGGCATTTCAAGCGAAGAACGCAAACTGCGCTTGGCGTATATTGGTACGATTAATCGTAATAAGGAAGACGCAGCTTTTCGTCTCCCATTATTTTACGCTCACTCGAATGATATTCAGCTTCGGTAGTTTTCGTTCGCGAATATTGGTTTTATTCTTTTGTAATACGAACTCAGAAACCGTTTTCCTCGATGAAATGTAATAATTCATACATGAACTATTTATGCAGAATATTTAGACTAGAAACTGATTCTAGAAAAATGTTCGAAGCAATTGATATCACTAGCTACTGTGAAGAAGCGTTTACAACACGAACTAATTTTAAGCTCGGAAGCTGAGCATGACTAATAACCCAAAATATCCGCAATTTGTAGAATTACACGAAGAAAGAACATATTCCGCAGGCCAGTGAAAACACAAAAAAAAAAAATCTAAACGAACAACCTTCTCTTGCCATGAACGTTACGCTGAATTTCTGAAGTGCGATGAATTAACGAGCAAACAACGATGTTAAACTGAAATATTGTTTCGATAAGCCATTTGCGGCATCTTTTACCATGTAGGCACAACCTGAAGTCTGACGAAGAAGAGGAGGAACGTGAAGCTAAGAAGTGCACGACACTGTGCGCCAGATCTGAACTGACTTTCGTCACAAATCTGACTTAGGTGACGTTTTCGATCGAAGAGAAAAAGAAGTTTTGATGCACAAACCATTCCAAACAAAGTACGGGAAAAGAAGACGGGAGAGAGAGAGGAGGAGAAGAGAGAGGAGGGAGGAAGGAGAGAAGAGAACTGTTGAATGGTTGATCTATCTACCTTGGGTGAATAGACATTCTTGGCGCCGCTGAAATATGTAATTGTTTATCGAAGTGTTTGTTTTAAGCTGCGAATCCCAAATAAATAAACAAGTAGTCAAAAAAAGGTACAGACTGTTAATCTGTCTGGTACCGGGCACTCTACTCACAACGATATGTAAACATTATTTGGCGTAAATCCCCAGTGTTACAAGACAAGTACACAAATGGTAAGTTTAAGTAATCGCCCCAGAAAAAACGTAATCAATTACAGTGAAAGAATGATGTAACGTTAACTACCGTATTGCCAAGATACCATCTCGGATTCAAACAGAGGAATGTGAAGAATTTCGGATTCAAATGAAGATAATGAAGGATTTTTCGAAGTTCAATAGAGGAATATTTCGAGTTCGAAAGAAAGGAAGAAGAATGAAGGACTTTATCGAAATTCGAAACAGAATGAAACAAATTGACATCGCAACATTATGGCTGGTATCGTCACGATCAAATTCAAATAGGGGAACTATTGCCGTCAGTGCACCTCGCGTCGGTTTATAACAGTGTGCTGAAAATTTCACTCGATCCTAAACTGCATCATTTTTTTTTGCGTGTTCATGCAACATATCTTCCTTACTTCAGTTTGTATCAACAACTCTAACTGTTACTTCTTTGTGCATCCGAGAAAATATTCTGTTCCGCCTCTTTGTGCTCATCTCTCTATTTTCTTGGTGCTTTATCTTGCTGTCGACAATCAACATTCACTAAATTAACTGAAAACCCAGTGTTTCAGTGCTTTCAGGCACACATTCTAACTGTTAACCATCGGACACCACACCAAGGGAAAGAGAGAGAAGAGAGAAGAGGAAGGAAGAAAGGTATGAGAGAATATTTATTTCTTGAAGAAAGAAGCAGCATCATGTCAGTAAAAGAAATCAGCTACTTGACATGTGTTTGAACGAAAATGCTATTCTTTCTATCCTGAAGGTTTCCTTCTGTCTTGTTCGGCCACACTCGCTAAGCACTGTGTCATTATCCTGACTGTGTCTCGCTGAATGGTCACTTTCGCAGCGGTGAGGAAAACTTGTACTCAGTCGTTTCTTTCTTTCTGGGCATTTATTGCTAACGAAGAAAACTACAAATGTGTTTTAATATAAACAGAGTACTTAACGACAAGTAGAGAAAGAAAGACAAATTCATGAATGATGTCGGAAAACTATCTGTTAGTTATCATTGATTTAACCCACTCTAACTCCATTCTTCATGCGGGCTGGGCCCATCAGTTGCGGATGTCGCTGAAACTATAGTCATAATTTGAATCGAATCATTCAACGTCGTCTATTTCGGCGCGAACTTACGCGCGTATTCAATCACCCATGATGACCCGCCGCATTGCCTATTTCCGTCAAAATATTCTTTTTCCATACTGAATATACTGGCAAAAAATTTTATCGCCTGGCTGGAAGCAATACACACACATATACAGTACACACCACACACACACACACATATATATATATATATATGTATATATATGTATGTATATGTATATATATGTATATGTATATATATATATATGTATATATGTATATATATATATATATATATATATATATATATATATGTATATATAAGTATACATATGTATCTGTACATTGCTCTACACGCTGGAAAAAGGAAGGATTCACTTTTCCTCTGGGAAAGAAGCAAACTCAACATGATATAATCTGGCTGATTTTACATGACAAAGAGATTGTGTTAGGAACTACCTCGAAAGAAAGAGTAGTGAAGGAGTAATACCAGAAGCTTTGTAATGAATGTGAAAAAATCATCAAAACAATATGTGATAAACGAAAGAAATGAAAGATGAGTAAGTGAAAGCAGATGAGAAGAAATCAACGAAGTATGAAAGTATGTAATTGATTAAAAATGTTGAAATAAATACATCTAAAACAGAAAGTGAAGAATACTCTATTACAATATCGCAAATAATTCACAGGAAAAGATGAAGAAGGATAAAACAGTCACACAGGAAAGAACGATTGAAAAAGCAACGGTGCAATCATATCCCGGGAAATCTATTTCCTTCTCCATTCGTCTTTATTTCTTTATCTCTTTACCACCGATTTACTGATAATTTATTTTACCTTATTTATTTACTTCTGTTTTCTTCCTTTGTCAACTATTTTACCATTTTCTGATTTCGCTTTCGTCATACATATCCTCTTGACACTTCTCTTTTGCTCGCCTTTAATTGCTTTTGATATTAGGAATCCCATCACGGACACAGGGGCTGTCTTTAGATTAGCTCTACTCCTGGTTCAAAGTCCACTTCCCATTCAACCTCTCATACCGGCTAGAAAAGCGAGAGAGTAATAGAAATATGTCTCCATCTACTCTCATTTGGAAGGTAGCAGAGAGAGAGGGAGAGAGAGAGAGAGAGAAGGCTGTACCATAAACTCATCCTAGTGGTCAACGACAAACCAATGAGACAGTATGTACTTCTGGCCTATTTCAGGGGCTGAGTGTGACTTTTGTTGCTAACTATATGCTATGTACATACTAACATAATATATATGCCTCACATCTGTATATACTCTATATATATATATATATATATATATATATATACTTATCTGTATTATATATACATACATATACTATATATACATATATATATATATATATACATATATATATACATACATATATATATATATACATATATATATATATATATATATATATATATATATATATATATACATATATATATATATATATATATATATATATATATATATATATATATATATATATATATATATATATATATATATATATATATATATATATATATACTCTCTCTATATATATATATATATATATATATATATATATATATATATATATATATATATATATATATATATATATATATATATATATATGTACATTTCCGTGGTTTTTAGTTTAATATAATCTGTGAGCTGGTAACTAACAATTGCTATTCTGACTAAACAATCTGGCTTTGCTAAGGAAAAGCCGAAGGCTCGCGTGAACTCTTGTTACTGAGGGGAAATAAAGCGGTGTTTATAAATGTTCCGTGTCTGGAAGAGACCAGAAACGGAATGGCATTCAGCGTCGAAGGCTTCCCGCAGTAGTCCTCTGAGAAGATATGCTGCGATATCGCTAGTATGAAATGGTGAAATGGGCCAATTCGAAAACTGCACTGGGGAAACCAAGTAATGAACTTAATACTACCGTGCGGAAACACGAACGTGGGCTGGTGATTTCTGGCTGCTGAAGCAAATGTTGGCGGCGACTGTAAGGGCTCTTCGAGGCACTACCTTGCGAATTTCCGGTATGCGCTGGTGATTTCCGAAGGCGGACTCTTCCGCGTGGTGGTGAACTTCGTGAGGCTGGAGATGAGGTCGTGAACTCCGAAAACGTGGCGTGAGCGGCTGGGCCAGCGATGGGCGAACGCGGGTGCGTGGTGCGCGAAGCGGAAGAGGAGCCGCATCGTTAGAAGATGCGAAGAACCGATGAACCAGTGTTGAACGTCTTCGCGGCCGTGTGGTCGGTACCGATGAGCTTTGCTATCCCCCTCTGGCGGGAGCAGAGATTACTTTTATTTTATTTCATTGCTGCTGCCCGCGAGGAGCTTTGCCTGTGAAAAACTTTGCTGAAGAAAGTTCTTTGTATCCCGAAAGAACGTAATCTTTGAAACCCTTGTTTTTTGCGACGCGTGCTAAATGAACAGACGGATGGTCTATCGACTCGATGTTACAACAGGCACAATAACATGAGAGGAGGAGAGCAATTTGCTGCTGAAATTCTTGCTGATATAATGCCCCATTCAGATGATACCTGCTCAGTGATATATGATATTCAGAAATGGCATTTTTCTGATCACTGCCCATTCTGCTTGCAATAATTTACTACTAAGTTTTATGAAAATATTACTAATAACACGTGGAACAATTTTTAGGGCCAGCAAGCATAGAAACTAGAAACACTTGCAAGTATTTACTTTTGAATTTGGTTACCCACTGTGTGCTATAAAGTGACTCGAGCTGACAGTGAAACCAAGATATGGAAGACACGTATATGAACCGCCAATAACAGCTGAAGAAGGTGTGTTAGAGCCAAAATACATGGTACTAATTTTAGATAAAATGCATGCGGTTGTGTGCACGAAGACGTGTATGAAAAACAGCGTTTATTACGAAATGACATCACTGCGATGTAATGACTATATATTGCGTGTCTTATCTTCGTTTTAACGTGCTGCTAGCGACGCGGGACCGCTATGCGGCGCGGTTTGTTGTAACGCAAACTGCTATTCTGGTCACTGCCTGCCAATGTTGATAGAGTGGAAGCTGTGAGCTCAAGTTCAAACAAGATCTTGGAAGAATGGAAGAGAAAATAACAGGAAAATTACCAGGCGTTAGAACAACGACGCATATGGCGGCGGTTTATCCTCAAATTTTACAGTGGCATTTGAAATCCTCGCATTCGTGGACAACTAAATAACTAAAGAAAGTAAATTATATTGGCGGAAAAACTGAAAAAGTGAGGGTTTATTGTGGTGAAGCAATTACTAGATGCGCCTGCGGCCGGATATCACTTCAGTCAGAGAAATGAAGAAGTGTACGCCGAAAGCCAGGAAGGGGCTGACTGCCTTGCGCCGATAGCAGGCATATGGCGCAGGCGTGCGCTCTCACTATTCTTAATGATTTATACATTCTGTGGGGAAATATTATCGTGACTGGCCCGCGCATGTAATTTAAGGAAGACAATGAGATGACGAAGACAACGGATCTGAGGCGGAAGAGTGCGACATCCCGTGCCAGGCTGCTCGAAAAATGAAATGGTGGCACGGGTAACGGTAGAGTACGCAGATAATCTGCGCGTGTTATTTAGCGCCGGCCTTTCTTAATGGGTTCGTTAATCTCGGCGGCGAGGCCGGTGTTTCAGAGGCGCGACGCGGCCTGGGCCTGAAATCGTCGCGGCTGCCGGACCCCTTCATCGACCAGGTGTGGCGAAATCGACTATGATGCGACCGGCGGCGGCTGGCGTGCGAGAAGTGGCGTGGCTGCTCGCGGTGACCGTTCCGAGCAAGGAATTCTTGGTGCGATGACTTCAGCGATGATGCGGAAGGCACGTCTTTTCGCGCTGGCCTGTAGGCGGCGAAGGATTGGACTCGGTAAGATGAAGATACGGCGTGGCTGCTCTGAAAGCTAGGCGTCGGCATCAGGTTTCTTGGCTCGTCGTCGAGGCAACTGCTTTGAAGGCGGCTGGCACCCGGCAGAGGTGGCGTCTGAAGGGAGATCGGTGAAGACCTGGCACTGGCGCTGGTGAACCCGGTAAGTGAATGGGAACGATCGAAGACCACTGCATCAATCTCCGAAACAATGCTGGTGAGACTGCACGTCTCCTGACCGCAGAGGCACTGCTGCGGCTGAGGAAAAACGAGAGGCTTTTCGCGCCAGCGAGTATTAGAATGTGCCCCTAGGTGTCGTGATTCGATGAGGACAGTCTGTCCCAAGTGTCATAACCTCGAGGAAGTGGCTTTTCTGGAGGCATTTGAATTGGTAGTCTTGCGACGGACAGCAAAAATATCATTCGTGTTATTCCCCTCGTCGTGACAGTTTTCGTCTGGCCAACGATGCTCGTGAAAGTTTCTGTCGCCGGTGGCGTTTGTCTTGGTCTCCGAATGCAGTGACTCGGCAGCGACTACACGTGGAGGAACGCATGCTCAGGCCCACCGGCGAAGACCCAACTGTTTGAGGTCTGTGACGACGCTGACGAAAGCGCCAATTGTTGTGTGCGTGGCATTGCCCATGCGAAAATGGCTAACGGCGCCATCTGCTGTGCGGCTGAATCTTTTCCGCGCTGCCTGTGAGCACGAGCAAATTATTTGTCATTTTCGAGGAGAGGAAGGAGCGGTTTCTTGTTCGACGCTATTGAAGAGGAATGGCCGGATTTTCTTGTGTGTGAAGTTGAGAACGCCCAGTTCTGTGAAGATTTTGAACACTCAGGAAGGACGAGAGGACCCCATCGCCATCTTCTTGGTGGTGAAATTTCCCGCATATCTGCTGATGGCTGGCTTGCTCGTGGTGTGACGAATATACAAATAATTTTTAACTATAATACACAACTGTGATGTAGCTGTCCTTTTTACGGATTCAAACAGAATTAGAGAAAAATGACAAAAAAAAAAAAGAAGACTGTCATCCTCAATCAGTGCAGTGCTTATACCTCTGGCAACACTAAACCCCGATATATAGTACTTATCCTATGTTTATTTATTTGTGTTGTTACATTAATTGCATAATATCTATATCACGGATCGCTACTATCACAATATTATCATATAAATAAAACAGGTTAATTTGCAGCAAAACAACAAATACAAACGCTATTACAATGATTGTTTACGATTTCGTGCGTCTGGTAGCATGCTACGGGTGACTACCGTCTGAAAACCCTCCGGATTGTGGTAAGTGTGAGGTCTCATCTAGGCCGTAATCAAAGGGTTAACGACGGTAGAGAGGTCTGTCTTGATAATTATGGATTCTAAATGATGGTTATGTCGTTGTCGTTCTGCACTTGGCCTAAGATGGAAAAATCCTTGCTGTCAATATGAAGTTTTACATAATTTTGAATGGTTTCGTATATTTGATTGCTCAGGATTAGATAACCTGCTACCTGTTCTATGACTTATGCCCCTGTGGGGAATCTATGCGGACCTTCAACAGCCTCCTCGTGAATCCTATACATATCCCGTGATCACATCCCGGGCAAGTATACTTGTAAACAACGCTGGACGAAAGCAGAGGACTGAGCCGGTCTTTGACTCTGAACAGAGACCCTATTGTTAAGGGATTTTTTGGGATGATTTTCAGATTTAAGGCTGGAAAACTCTTTTGAATAATGGCTGTGCATTTTTTCCTAAAAGTATCATCATGCACGAAAGGGAAACTTGCGTACATCTTCAGTTTCTGCACAGTCGATTCAGGTGTTGCCGAGCCATTTTCTGTAGTAGCAGTTTATTTAGGATCTGAAAAAGAGTCGTGATGGAAAACAATTATTATTGAAATATTTCAGTAAAAAGGATATCTCATCGTGGAAACTCATCCAATTTGACGAGTGGCCCATAAGCCCATGGAGGAGTGTTAAAATAGAGTTCAGTTTAAAATTAAAGAAACACGAACTATAAAAATTCATTCCCAAACCAGTAAATGTATTTTTCTATACACACCTGTGTAAAAACCTGAGTCACCTCTGGAAATAATAAGATCAAGGAAGGAGTTTGTTATTTACCTCCTTCTCCATCGTGAACCTTATGTTTGGATGTTGTCGGTTGACGAACTCCAGAAAGGACTCTGCATGACATTCATGACGAAATAGGGAGAACGTGTCGTCAACATATTTTCGATAAAATAGAGGGCGGAACCTAATGGGACATTCGTTCTATTATGCGCCCTCCAGGAGCACATGAAGATGTTAGCAAAAATTGGACCAAGTGGTGATCCCATGGCCATCCCTTCAGTTTGTTTATACAAAAATGCCATTGAAGACAAAGGTCGTGTCCAGCACGGCCAACTCTTAGAATTGTTTAAAAATTTTTTCTACTAAAGTTATTAAAAATTGCATCTTCATCTGTAAAAGTTTGCTTAATATTATCTCAATAGTCTCCCCCACCGGGACATTTGTAAATAAGGATTCCATTGACTAAGCTACCATATATAAGTCTGAGTCTTGCCTGAGAATGTCCTTTTAAACTTAGTGGAATTGGTTATCAGAAGATTGTTTTTGTTAAGGGTTCTAACTCCTTTTACTTATTGGAATGTGTTTTGTTTTTAAATATTTTTACTACAGAAAGAGCTGTTGTCATTGCATTAATTTGTTATTGATGTTCGCAAATTATATTATATTTTATAGCCTTGAAAATGCGACTTGGAATTCGTCGAAACGTCGGCATTGAAAATAAACTGTAGATGATGAGGATGCCTTTCCCTACTGCTTCCCAAATCGTGATGTATACTGAGCTTCAGCCTTGCCTTATATGTATGTATGTATATATATATATATATATATATATATATATATATATATATATATATATATATATATATATATATATATATATATATATATATATATATATATAAATAAATATATATATATGTATATATTATATATATATATATATATATATATATATATATATATATATATATATATATATATATATATATATAGTATATATATATATGTTGCCGTATATATATATATATATATATATATATATATATATATTTATATATATATATATATATATATATATATATATATATATATATATATATATATATATATATATATATATATATATATATATATATATATATATATATATATGATATATATATATATATTATATATATATATATATATATATATATATATATATATATATATATATATATATATATATATATATAATATATATATATATATATATATATATATATATATATATATATATATATATATATATATATATATATATATATACAGAACCCACTTTAGAGCAGGTCAGCCATTCACGCGTTCACTTTCTCTTTCTTTTTCTTCCCTTCCCTGTCATCTGAGCCACAGTGGCCTGGAGCTCATCATAGCCTGTATCAGCGATAGGTGTTTTAAGAATACATTTATTCTTGATTCTTGCTATTTTTTTTCTTTTTTTATTCTTAACAATTTTCTGTTTTTTTCTATCTTTTTTCGTGTCCTTTTATTATGAAACACCAACCCTTTCTATTCCTTAGCAGGCTTTTTACAAATGTGGGAAGGTATATTTCTTAAGGGTAATAATAACAGAGTAGTAGTTGTTTCATTTATTACAGAATTCTTTTAATATTACTATTCATTAATAGTTATGTAATTTTTTACATATATTTACAATCACATTTACAATTATTATAACGATTGGATATTTCTGTGCTTTAACATTGAAATACTAACTAGTTACATTTGTAGTAAAGGCAGGAATGCAAAATCCAAGTAACACACACACACACATACACACACACACACAACTATCAACAACTGTTTGTCACACATTATATATATATATATATATATATATATATATATATATATATATGTGTGTGTGTAAATGAATTTCTGGTACTTTTACATTGCATATTAAGTTTCATTTTCTTTCTTTTCCTGTCCCCTGTCACTCTGGTTCTTTAGACTTTTATTTATCCTTATTGCACTGTTCAGATGTCGTATTCAAAAAACACTGATATTTTGGCAAAAAGGCCAGCACATCTTCAGGCATGTTCACTCCAGTCTGCATAAAGTTCATGTATAAGTGTCTTTAAACAGTCTTTTCCTTCCAAGAGAGCTTTCCCATGTATTGCATTGAACACTTCTCTTAAAACACTCAACTGTTTAAGGAATTCTTCGGAAGGAACATGTAATTCACCTCTGCTGACTAATGCAGTCCATGATTTTTCTGTGGTACTTTCGTTACCTTGCTGCCTAAATATGGGTATTTGGCACAAAATTTCTTCACAATATAGCCTCCTATATAGCGCAGTGCTTCCTCTTCTATTACAGTGCTAGCTGTTTCCTCAATATCAGCACCGTCTTTTTCTATATTTGTATTTGTTCCATATACATCCTCTTTCTCAGTTTCAACTTCAAGATCTCTGAATAGGATACTTGTTAAGCAGATCTCTAATGAAAGTTTTCTGTCATCTGACTGCTGGAGATTACCATCATTTCCAGTCACATTTGTTAGCATATCATGATCATTCAACTTTGTGTTAGTATTAGTTTATCACTAATGATAGCCATATCTTTGCCTAACAACAAACTTCTAAGTCTATATTTGAAGTCCAGCGGGTTTGGATGATCATAAGGGCCATTCATTTGTCTGATACACCCAAACAAATGTTCTAAACAATCCTGATTCAATCTCTGAGTTAAGAGGTAATCTATCTCGAAGGAGTCTTTCAACATAGTGAACAGACCGATGGCCGACTTTGACGAAAGTATGACACCTTTCTGAAATTTATAAAGGCACCTTGTCTTTGAGATTTAACTTTCATTGTATGCATGCAATCAATAACTTTATACAGGATTTCTTTTTTTGTTGTTCCATGCATGTTCCAAACCCATTGCGCATTTTTGTGTCCCCATATTTATGATTGGAGTTCATTACATCGAACCAGTCATTGACAAGCAATATAAAATCAGATGTTGGCTTCCAGTTTGACTTCAGTAATCCCTTCTCCCGAGATATCTTAGAGCACTTGCACATGATTTTGACAACAACTGCACTGCATACTTGACTCGTTGCCTTTGTTGCCCACTGACTCTTAAATGCATCTCACTGACCTTATATGCTAAACCATAGTCTGAAGTACTGGCACTGAGCATTTCACGGATGCTTACATCTGAAACATAGTCTCCATTCTTTAGATAAAACCCTGAATCAATTAGATTATTCATTATAAGTTTTATAAGGTGAGGAACGTCTGCAAAGACATATATCTGTCTATCAGCAGCTGGATTCTTGAAGGCTATTTTATCTTGAAGAGGATCAATCCCAAGATCCTTCCACATGCGGAGGTTATTTGATCCCATATCGTGCACAATGGCAACAACTGTAATCCCTATTGCCTCAACTTTCTTTATCACAGATAACAGGATTTTTACTACATCAGACTGATCAAAATCATAATAAACTGGCTGCCTCCAACGCCCAATAATGCCACTTAACATAAAAACTGTAACTTTGTCATGGTTTGTAAAGAGTGTCCTTTCCTTTGTCAAAACACCATTCCTTACTGACACTCATCTCGTCTATACTTAAGACAGCAAGCTTTTCAAGAGTATGAAATGTGTCAGCCTTTGCACTAATAATGTCATTACAAGTTAAAATCCCAGGCTCACAGTCAAAATTTTGTGCTCTCTTTTTCAGTGTGTCTTGGACAAGGCAAGGGAAATCCTTTTTACTCTCAAGTACTTGTAACACTTTGGACTTAAACTTCATAACGTTAAAGCAGCCATAAAATGTCCTCACTACTCCATTCACTGACTCTTTTCTGAGTTATAATGGCTTTGATTTGAGTTCTGCTAAAGTAATTTCAGGATTTTTTCAGTTCTGGCTATGACTACATTCTAATAATTTGCACAACATTTCCACGCAAATCTGCAATTTCAGTTCTCAATGATTCATTTTCTTCCCTTAGTTGTTTTACTTCATTTTTTCAGCCGTTGCAATTCATTTGTTACCTCTACTGGAATGACTGTTATAACAACAGAGAAGATGACTCACCGACATCATTTTCAACACAGTCGTCTTGAGTTGTCTCTCTTGCATTATCAGCCACAATTTCACCAATACCTTCCTTACTCATATCACAGAGCTCTTTCACAGCTTTCCTCTCACCCGTTTATGGGCCCGTCCGTCTCTTTGCAACTGATGATTTTGCTGAGCTACACCTGTGATGATGATAGTTTCATTAGAAAACAATTTTTTCAAGCTTCTCATACACATCATTAAATATATATATATATATATATATATATATATATATATATATATATATATATATATATATATTATATATATATTATATATATATAAATGTATGTGTGTTGAAATACTCAAACACATGCTTTCTATAATAAACCCATGCATATTACAAATATGTTATTGATAACGAAGTAGTGAGCGCTACTCAACAATATACTTACCATTTGGAAGATTTAGAGATGGAACAGGATTTTCTTTTAATGCCCTCTTATTCCTTGGCGATTCAGTATCAAGAAGTCGTGACTTCAAATCCTCTGCATAGTCTTGTAGAGTAAAGTGCACTGAACATATGACTGCATTTTTTTAGGGTTCACTGGATCTCTACGACGACATGCATGTAGCCACTTGTCTCTGAACACTTCATCCTTCGGAAATCGATTTTACCTCACACCAGTCTCTTTGGTTTTTGCTTTGGTATTGAAACACCCAAATATAGAACAGTTACTCGGCATTTTCTCGAAAAAAATTTGTATAGTAAGACACCAACAACTACAAAGTTCACTCTGTATGCAGAAGTGAATCACTGACTTGCGTGGTCTGAGCATGGGTGAATCCACGTGCTTTGGCCCACACTACCTCAGCAGACGGATGATTCATCGATAATCCCTCGTGGCTGACCTGCTCTAAGTGGGTCCTGATATATATATATATATATATATATATATATATATATATATATATATATATATATATATATATAATATAAATTTTTCCGAAGCTGTTTCAAAATGTCGACTGTTTTTCCAAAATATTGGGGATTTTGTTTTCGGCAGTTTAAAAGAATATATAAGTATTGAATTTAATCATATTTCTATAAAAAAATCTACAAATCCCATTTTCAAGAATATCTTACTCTGTTTCTGTTAAATATAGTGTCTTAGGGGTAGTCTCACTTTTTATTTTCAGTGCATGGATTGATTCTTTATATTTTTCATATTCAAGGCCTAGAGAAGAAGGCTAACTTCCATATCATTATTATTAATGAAGGATTTACAATTTTAATATTTGTTGAACTTAGATAGAACGGAATTGGTAATGTTGTTACATTCTGGACATGAATCACGGAATGAAAGCTGACCTGTGGCTCTAAGGAAACATGAGGCTTTCAAGTTTAAACTCGTCTGAATACTGGAGGGCTTTCAGGTCTCTGAATTGGCGCTATGACTTTGGAACCGTTCATTACAACATAAGGCTTAGGTCTGCCTTTGTCCTCTTAGTTTATGTACTGGACGTTATATGGAACTTGATTTAGCAATTGAGAAACTTGACATATTCTCAGTTCCCATCTCTCTCTCTCTCTCTCTCTCTCTTTTTCTCTTATATATGTAATTGAATTAGCATCAAACATCATGCTTTATCGATTTTCTTATGCACTGGATTAAAAAAAAGGAAAGTGCCACAATTGTAGTCATAATATATATATATATATATATATATATATATATATATATATATATATATATATATATATATATATATATATATATATATATATATATATATATATATATATATATATATATATATATCAATATCAATTAAAAGACTATTTATGTTGCTAGTAAAAAAAAATTTATTTGGAACACGAGATTTAGCCAACTGATTTATTAGTTATTGTGTGGAATCATTACTTAGGGGGTCGTTGGTATTGCTAATAGAAAAAAAAAAAGTACATATATTTTAATCATGAAACGTCTTTGACGAATGTTAGTGAAATATTTTCAGATTCCTATTAGTATCCTTCTCTTCTATGTATTTTTGCATAATTTCCAAGACTATTATTGAAAAGCATGCCAATAAGTGCACCGGATGTTGAACTGGCTGTCAAGCTAACAAACGTCCAGTTCAGTTACATTCTTAGATGAAAAAATGGCATCAAGTGAGAAGTCATCAGGTTTGAAATACTTCTATCCACATCTGCTACTTTTCTGCCTTTGTTCCTTTCACTGAATTCAGACAGCTTTCACTTCCTCAGCTGCCCTACTCCTCGTGACGAGCCTCTGCGCTCACCCTCTAAAGTTTGCCATGTTTGTGACCTGAACGCTGTTTTGGGAGGAAGAGGATCACGTTTTAATCAGATAATTAATAACTTAATTAATTATTTTCTAGGTGAAGATCAAATGATTCAAAACCCATGCAGCGAATAAACATATTTTTCTTATTTACCAAAACCCAATACCTTCAAAAGTTGCCGTAGATCTTCGAACTATTACAACTTATATTGCAGGGATTTGGGTCCTATTACCAATACTTCTGCTATATGACATTTAAATTAGTCCCTCCTTCACCCAATCCCTTAATGAAATCTAAAGGTTACAGCCTTTACGTGTATGCTTATGTGAATCAATGAAAAAGAGCCTGTTAAGCTAGCAGAGTTATGGAAATAAAAAGTCTAGAAACTCGACCCATGCCGAAATACGGTAATGATACCTCGCGTTAGACTCTGGGTCATTTGTAAATGGCGAAGCACATTCATACAATTCTCCGCTTCTTTTAACATTGCTTCAAATGAATCTCTCTTCCGCCACTCTCTGCTGGCCCAGTGATCAAGTTGGCTGCATTTCAACGCTTCATAGAATTTCCACCCATCTTAACACATACTCGTTTATGCTATGCATATTGTGCTGAAACACAGTTGGAAAATAAAACCGGATTAGAAGCATGTATTTTACATACGGTATTGAGAAACGCGGAGGCTAGATTTAATTTCAGGGTTTTATCTGACACAAGAGACTGATTTTAAATTAGGAAAATCTAAGGGGCAGATTTGATGCCTATGGGTTTACTGGATGGCAGGTAATTACAATCCGTTTAGCTTTACCTGAGTCTTCTCTTGTATCGAATTAAAGAGTGTCGACGGGAATGACTGTTTATAAGAGAGACATGTTTAGACCAGAATTTCTTTGGACTGATTTAAGCGGCATGATTTTTTGGAATGATTAGGATAATCAAGAGAATTTTAAAAAGCAAAGAAATCGAAGCATACTATTGCTTTCTATATGAAGCATGAAAACAGCATGCAAATTTGAGGCAGATGTTAGCTGATGATTGATGAAACCCATGTAAAAATAGTTTTGATCAATCAAATTTTTCTTTATTCCCGTGGAATGTCAGAAATATAACATTAACACATGTTTTTCTCTTAGTGCGGAAAAAATCTTTTTATTTTGTGGTTTCTTGTGCTTCCCGCTACAGTTTAACATTTGTCCTGGTTTCACGCCTTCTTAGTATGACGTGGTTCTACCTTATGCTTCACTTTTACTTTATTTTACTCACCGATCTCTCTTGATTGGCTGAACCTCGAACAAGGTTTTAACCTATCATCAGTGAACTTCGTCTCAGAAAAGGATTTCTTATCCTCGAGTAAAATGAATCTTGACTTGAGTTTATTGTGTGCCTGTGAGTGAATATGAATATAACCATAGAATAAGAAGTGTATTGGTTTTGATGAAAGTTGTGCGATATGTTTCTTATGTGGTATTCTCGAGTTGATTAACATTTGAGAGAAACTGTTGTCAAGTTGGCGATGTGATACCACGAAAACCAACACAATCATAGTGAAAGGGAAAATTTCCTGCTGTAAGAATACTTCATTTAATGTCAGTTTATGATAGAGAGAGAGAGAGAGAGAGAGAGAGAGAGAGAGAGAGAGAGAGAGAGAGAGAAATTACCATGATTACTGTGAAGGTAAATTTTGTCATCAACAGATTAAATACAGCAAAACAGATAGATAGACTGCTACTTAGATATATCCTACGATTTCCTTGTTGACCCAGTCAAACTTCGGTGGAGACGATTTCAGCAATGTAGAAGCGATGTTCCTTTCAAGAGTCCTCTCAATTAAGGAGTCATAGAATATATGACAGACCGGATTCCCTTTCATCGCTCGTTGGCAGGGAAGGAGAAAGATACAGCTATATTTGGGGATTGTGACAGGAGACAAACAATGCAGCAGACAGCAGAGAAATGGACGATTGAATCCAAAACCAGGGAAATGAGAAACACGAATAGAGAGGGCGGCAGAAACCTGAGTGTCAGGAATTCGATCTTTGAGGGAAAATTTCTCTTCTTTTTATTTATTTATTTTTTAATATAATTAGGCTAACTCTCAAATCTCAGAGAATGGTTGTTATCGAGTCAGTTAACGAGATCATGGGGCCTCTTCGGTAGACTTTTGCGAAGGTGACCGGAAGACTCCGCTCTTGAAAGGTGTGAAAATTATGGGAAGTCAAAGTTCAAGGAAATGGACAATCACATGGGAAAAGACCACAGGGATTAGTGACTTATTTCTCCGGGTTCTGTTTTTGCCACTGTTCTTTTAAAATAAACGAGAGGCTTTATCCTCCTATCGTGCGGCTTCATAATATTTGCCAGTACACCTCTTCCTAAATTCCGTCTGTGTGGAATTCTCTTCTTCACTTTTTTAACGTTTCTTACTTTCCGGGAGGTCTTTTGCTTCCTTCATGGCAGGAATAAGGCCTACCTTTATTATATATAATATATTTACAGTAAGCGTTGGCTAATATAGGCATTAAACTTTCTGTCCTACTGACCTTTGGTGGTAAAAGTAGAACAATCACGAGAGAGAGAGAGAGAGAGAGAGAGAGAGAGAGAGAGAGAGAGAGAGAGAGAGAGAGAGAGAGAGAGAGAGAACAAGAGAGAGAGAGAGAGACTAACTCTGTGCCTTTGGTGATCCTAGTGCTCGTTTCAGTCGACTTTGGAAATTATGGGAAACAAGACTCACATTTTTGCTCTATTCTGGACGAGGTGGTCTATCTGACATTTTTTTTTACTTTTTGTGACTTTTCAGCCGATGAAAATTTTGCACGTTGAGTAAAATACACAGAACCTGGGAAAGAGAAAACGAAAGGACAGAAGTCTTTTTGATATATATATATATATATATATATATATATATATATATATATATATATATATATATATATATATATATATATATTACGCCCTATTATCAAGGTCAGATAGGTCATAACCTCCTTCCACATCTGTTTTAAGAACAATGTCATATCAACTTATATCTCAAAGATTGGTACCCTCAAAATAACCAAGGAGATGTCATAGTACTATCAACTTCCACTAAATGAGTCTCAACAACATAAAAGTTAAAATAAATCAGCATGACCGAAGTCATGATAAGTCACATTCTCCATTTATACTGGCCTCTATTCACAATACATCTGAAGAAACAAATGAAAAACATAACTTTGGAAAAATAGGCACAGAAAATAAATGAATGAGGGTATCTCCCATGTTACCTCAAAAGCACACATAGTATTAAAAAGGTAATAACAATGAGAGACATAAAATAAAAAACATATTGAAACTCATTCGAATTTTGGAGATCAAAGTCTTTTTCTCACCTCTTAGGCAGTACTCAAGAGTCCTTCAAACTGGGGAGCTACACTTTCCACAAACTCATCATTGACCTGTACTCAAAATTATCAATTCACACCTTTCATGACCCGCCCATAAGCGAACGAACGAACGCTCTCGCTGGATCTTGATGACTTCCGGCAGCATGACCAGCACATCGCCCAGGGTAAGATACCCCTTGTCTCTGTGAGAAGCCATACTGATTCTAGGCCTTCGTCAGCACTGACTCAATGCATACATAGGCGCTGTTTCCATTTACCTTGGCCCAGAATGTCTCCAAGCAAACTGCTTAAACCCCCCAAAAAACAACAATATAATATATCAATATCCTTAAGTGGTTCATATATATATGTGTGTGTGTGTGTGCATGCTTGTGTGTGTGTGTGTGTGTGTGTGTGTGTATGTACCAATACAAATGTGAGTGTGGAATATTTAATCTCCGTCTTAGAATTTTTTACACTTTTTTTCCAAAACTCACTGAATTCTTAGAATTTAATAATGAGTACCATAAAATAACTCGCCTTACTATACCTTAAAAATTCCATAGAAACTGGTTTCAATGCTGCTTCTTTATTTCACAATCAGCCAACCATTTGCTGCCACTGGCTCTTACTACAGCGCCTCGTAACTTTCAGATTCTGTGGAATATGACGAATGATTAAAGGAAAAGATATAGACAGGCAGGGTTCAATTAAACTAAGAAACTTTAATTACTATATATATATATATATATATATATATATATATATATATATATATATATATATATATATATATATATATATATATATATATATATATATATAATCCACACATCGGAGGGCACTATAATAGGCAGGAGAAGGGCGCAGGAACACATTCAGGACCAGTACATACATTTATTCGTCTACGAGTTTCTTGACCCGTGGTCACATCATCAGGACATCATCTACAGTTATAAATTAAAAAGGCATTCAGCATAAATAGTTAAAAAAGTAAATATACACAAAACATAAAAAAAACTTAAAATAGAAAATCAGTTGAACTTAAACAATCGCACTTAAATACATTTACACATTAAAGAACCAGTAAAAGAAAACTTAAAATGTAAACTTAAAATGAACTTAATAAAAACTGAGCTTAATAAAAAGGAACTTAAAAATAAACTTAAAAGGTAGAGCAGAAGGCGTACCTCTCAGGATGAAAGAGGAAAACACACTAAAAGAAAACAGCATAAAAACAGGAGGAGGAGGAGGCGGACAAATGTAAACAAACAATCGCATCATCGGCTGTTCCCTATTCATAGCATGATGCGATTATATATATATATATATATATATATATATATATATATATATATATATATATATATATATATATATATATATATATATATATATATATATATATATATATAAGTCGAATGAAATGTTAGCAATTCGAGAGCTGATGAGTCAGGAAGTTGGGTCAAATTCGCTGGTATGTTAGGTCGTAGTCGCCCACCCCGGAAAAACCTTAGGTGAGTAGTACTTAGATCCCAACTCGTTTTATGATCTTTGAGTCTGAATTACTAATGCCCTTAACTCTCGCTCGAAAGACCGTGGTTCGGTCCCCTGGCGCATCAGAAATTTATTTCTGTGAAACACGTTCATTTCCACCACATGCGCACACAGAGACACACACACACACACACACACACACACACACACACACACATATATATATATATATATATATATATATATATATATATATATATATATATATATATATATATATATGTTCATTTTATTTACAAATTTGCAAGTCTGTAAGAAATGTAAAAATCCAGCACCCAAATAATTCCAGCATATTTTTCCTGGAGAACACAAAATGTTATCGAAGCAGCATTCTATTCAGCTCGCCCGTTCTCACTATAATTTAATTCATTTAAGGATAGATAAGTTTTAAAAAACATTACCCTAAGGCTTTTTTCTCTCCCTCAGCATCTTTGGAGTAAAAAAAAAAAATGAAGCGGATTAATTAACCATAATGTGTTTGAGACTTTTCTTGTGACTTTAAGGACAATTGCTGTTGAATTGTTTATGGGTCGGAGTGGGATGGATCAAGATAGGACCATGACTTCATGGTGCAATTTAATTAATATTGTAAATGCATTTGTGACCAGAGATCTTGCTGAACTTCAGTTTGGACGGGGAAAGGGGGAGGGGGTTGCAAATGGTGCAGGTTTTCACTGCCAATGCGTTATAGTTATAGCTGAATGTTGCCCTTCACATGTATAAGCACACATTGCCTGTTGCACAATGTTAGTTAGTGTATAAAAAGAAACGTCTATATTGCTGATACATATTTCTATTCTTATCACAAAATTTTCATAGAAAATCAAAGAAAATTAAATTAAATACTTAAATTTTGGTGTTCTTTTCCTAATGGAAACAAATTTAAAGTTTATAGTTAATAAACTTTAGGAGATGTAGGAAAAAATTTGTGAATTTAAAGTGACAAACATACTTAATGAAAACACA
The DNA here is from genome assembly GCF_040412425.1 of Macrobrachium rosenbergii. Taxonomy (NCBI): domain Eukaryota; kingdom Metazoa; phylum Arthropoda; class Malacostraca; order Decapoda; family Palaemonidae; genus Macrobrachium; species Macrobrachium rosenbergii. Next base: position 27,452,033 of record NC_089786.1, read on the forward strand.
TAAAGTACGTAAAGAAAAGGGGTAAGACAGAAGAGAGTTTCATCAAGATTGATTAGTCTCTTTCAAGCACGTCTTTGAAAGGTAGTTAGACTTTTTCTCTCTACTGTAAAAATGTAAACTTCTTATCGCAGTACTCCTTCAGCTCTTCGTAATAATGAAAACCAGTCCTTGTACAAAATAGTAATGTCTCATGAAAAAGGGACTTTCTTCCACAGTTAAATGTGAAATATAAAATATATCTGCTATTTATTCTTAAAAAGTCTCAACTTTCCGACGGCCATTTCTTCAAGAATTGCTCTCAGATACTGTCCAACTACAGTCCATTGTCCTTTCTTAAGGTGTAAGGAATGCAGGGGTCTTGCATTCCCATGCAACTCTGCCACATTTTGCGGAGAATGTAAGTGGATATCATGGTATAAACGCCACTAATAAAAAAAATCAGGTTTTTCTGAATGGTTCTATGAAACAGAATAGAAAATGTGTTGGATATAATGGAGATGCAACACTGTACAGTGCATTGTTAATTTTCCTCTTAAGTTTCGTAAAGCTTTTGGGAAGAATAATAATACGAACAAGGGGGAAGAATAATAGAATTAATTGATGGAACTAAGATAGAACAGCAGAAAATAACATTTAGTCCATCAAAAGTTTATAGAGAAAATAATCGAATATGGTGTTATGGAAAGTTTTATATATGTAGCCGGGTAAGGAGACTGAAAATGATGAAATCTCCAATTACACGGAAAATTGCGGAAGGCGAGATGCTTTAATTCTATTTACTTTTATTGCAGAGCCCAAAGCTTCATGCCATATGGAGAGATTAACTACCAAGCAGACAAAAGGCTTTTAATGTGGTTCGATGTAAGATGTGTTTTTTTTCCCCCTTGGTGGAAATGAAGGTATATAGAAGACACGTCAGGAATGAGTGATAGAGGTGGAAATGTGCAAAATACTTGACAATATCATAATTGTTGTTTCTTTTTGTTGCTATATATATATATATATATATACTTGACAAGGTGTGTGTGTAATATATATATATTCTTTATATATATATATATATATTATATATATATATATATATATATATAATATATATATATATATATATATATATATATATATATATATATATATATATATATATATATATATATATATATATATATATATATATATATATATATATATATATATATATATATATATATATATATACATATATATACAAGTTTATATATATATATATATATATATATATATATATATATATATATATATATATATATATATATATATATATATATATATATATATATATATATATATATATATATATATATATATATATATATATATATATATATATATATATATATATATATATATAGTAGTATATATATATATATATATATATATATATATATATATATATATATATATATATATATATATATACATATATATATATATATATATATATATATATATATATATATATATATATATATATATATATATATATATATATATATATACATATATATATATATATATATATATATATATATATATATATATATATATATATTAACTATATATATCACATATACATACAATTGCTATATATATATATATATATATATATATATATATATATATATATATATATATATATATATATATATATATATATATATATATATATATATATATATATATATATATATATATATATATATATATATATATATATATATATATATATATATATATATATATTAACTTTATCACATACACAATTGTTCTGTGCATTAGAAGAATTACTAAAAAGGACCTCATTCAAACTGGATGGTATCTAACGGAGTTTCTTATTCAGAAAAAGTTACAAGATTTCTTGGACAAACAGTCCACATTATCAAATATCCGTATAATGAGCAGACGCGTAGTCCGGCTGTATTTATATCTGTGTGCAGGGTACTTTTAATCCTATAATCGCCTAGCTCCTCCTGTGTGACCTCCACCCCCTCGTGATCTTGGTCTTTCTCTGATCTCTCCTTCCAGGTGTCCGTTTTCCGTGCGTTCTCTTGCGTTTTTTCTTCGTTTCCTTGCTACTGTGGAGTATACGATTTTTCTAGATATGCTGTCTCAAAGCCGTTTCCAGTGTTCCCTGTCATCGTGTTGTTGGCGCAAGTTATGAAGGCGTTCTCTACAACCAGTCTAGATGTTTTGTTGGTGTTCCTGTACAGAAAACTCATATTTTCCCAGTCTATTCTGTGATCATTTTCCCAACAGCGTTTGGCAACTGCCGACGTCTGATTATAATGCCTTATGTTCTGCAGATGTTGTTTGTTTCGCTCTTTATATATATATATATATATATATATATATATATATATATATATATATATATATATATATATGCATATTCTTTCAGGTCATCCTATGCTCAAATGCTCATTTTATTTTTAAGAATTTTAAGATACATTTCTTTCGATTTTCAGTCATTGCTCACCCTTCTTTATAAATGTATTTTCTTATTTCCTTTCATTGATGAACTGTGTTTCATACTAGATTTTTTTCTCATTTGTGTCACAGTTATTAATTTCTTTTCATTATTCAATTTATTTTCCTTTATTCATGATTTCTTTTTTCTCTTCTCCTCTCCCCAACTTCAGTTTTGTCCCTAGCTATCAAATCTTCTCTTTTTATTTATCTCCTTCCTTTACGTTCCTTTTGCTGTACATTTATTTTTTCTCTTTCATTTCCGTTCTCATTTTCATCAGTCCTTTAGTTATGAAACGTCTGTTGCTGAGTCTTTTTTTTTATATAATGCAGGTTTATTTTGAAACTTTACCACCATTTCACATTTGACACTCCTTACTATTTTTTATCCATCTACGTTTTACCAAAGACCTCTTTCGTATTTCCTCCAGTCTTCACCAAGCATCCCTCCAACGCCTAAAGCCTCACTACCTGGATGTCAACCCATGTCTACTGATAACCAGATCTTTCGACGTTGTCTTTCGAGGTCTGAAAACCTTTGTCTTCTAAAGTTAGCTATCCACATCTGAAAACAATTTTGAAGTCGCACCGCCATGACTTGAAATACTTGGACATGCTTGCACATTTATCGCACTTTCATCTTTTTTCTTGTTTTTAAATACTTTGCAAAAGTAACATCTGAACAGCTAGAGTAAGCGAAATTCACCCATTGCGCGAAAGAGCTTATTTCCCAAAATTACCTTCTCTATAATACCTACATAACCTTTGAATCATTATTTCGCTCCTACCTTCCTTTTTACCTTCTTTTAAACCAATGTGCGGAATGAACTCTTCCGACGTTGCTCGACCGTTAGTTTATTGGCTCAATTGAAGGGTTTGCAGTTTAGTTTTCAATCTGATATTTAGTATGAGCAAACATTCTTATTGAAAATTAACTTGCAAAGTAAGCCTCAATAAAATAGAATTAAAATTCTGAAAATAAGAAGAAAAATGTAATAGTGAAAAATGAAAGAGCAGTAATACCCCAGAGAAAAAGAAGAAAAAAAGAAGCGCCAATATGCATATGAAACAGGCAAAATAGAACTTTTACTTTATTGATAGATAGGTCAAGCAATACAAAATACACCATGGTTCTTATTAAAATCTATGCATTTGACAGCATATGGATGTCAAACAATACAAGGACCAAGTACAGGAAACTGAGGGTGTTTCAACAATTCACCTGATGCTGCGAGACGTGAATGACAATGAGTCGTCTGGAGGTGTTCAAGCCCGTCTTATCTAAAGCAGGAATTCCATGTTGATCATACGGGGAGCAATTTCAGTCTATTCTGGGAAAGAGAATATGAGAGGGAATGTCACTGATTTTAGGATAGCACATTATTATTATTATTATTATTATTATTATTATTATTATTATTATTATTATTATTATTATTATTATTATTATTATTCGGAAGCTGAACCCTTTTCATAGGGATCAGCCCACAAGGGCCATTCACTTGAAATTTAATCTTCCAGAGAATATGGTGTTCATTAGTAAGAAGTAATAGAAGCTAAAAATAGGAAATACAGAGAGAAGAGATCAGTTATTAGAAAAAGAGATAAATAAAAAAAAATTAATAAACAGATAAAAATGTCAGTCAAATATTAAGATAAAAGTTAAATTGTATCAGGATAGTATTGCGTTGTATCTTCGCTTCAACTTTTGAAGTTTCAGCTGCTCAACATCCTCTGTGAGGCTGTTCCACAGTCAAACGGTGAGAGGATTAAAAAACCTCTGGAACTGAGAAGTTTGACAGCAATGCACATTTACTGCATATTAGTGCTGCTGCTCAGCGAATCTAGTTACTCTCTGCAGGAAAAGAGATCAGGGATCAATTGTGAATGTGAAAAATCTGTTAAAATACAACTTATGAAAAAGTGAGATGAGACCATCCGCCAGTGATCCAAGTCAAAGCCGCTAATATTAGGAAACACAAACCTACCACCACGAACTTCTCTATCTAAAAGAAACAAATCTCTGGCAGAAGCAGACCTCCACATCGGAGGACAGTATTCTAATAAAGGAAGGATCAATGACCTAAAACCGTTTCCATTGATTTTATCACTGTTATAAATAAATGAGGCCTTACAAATAATACCTAAGTTTCGTGCGCCATTAGCTGAAACTTTCATTAGAAGTTTCTCAAAAGTTAGATGTGAGTCATAAGTTACAGCTAAAATAGTTAAAGCTTCAGACTCATTCAGCAAAGTCTCATCCACCTGAAGGGGAGGATTGAGAGATCTGTTATTCAATAGTGCTTTCTGTTGACTGGAGTTCAGGCTCATGCCCCACCAACTACACCACTCACTTATCCGGTCCATGCCCCGGCTGAGGGTAAAGGCAGCTTCATTTCTCATTTCCTCATAAGTGGAGACATTACTACTCCCACAAGTGTTGCATCATCGGTATACTGAACAATCTTGTTTTTTCAGGCCAACAACCATATCACTTGCATACACTAAAAATAATAGTGGACCAAGAACTCTGCCCTGTGGAACTCCATACACGATAGGTCTTGGTTCACTAAAGATCCCATCAACAACAACTCGCTGCTGCCTACATCTAAGGAAATATTGAATAAATCCTAAAACATATCCACCCACGCTGAGATTTTGACATTTTTAAATATGTTCCTTGTGCTTTACTAAATTAAAAGCAGCACTTAACTCTATTTGAATTACTCTGCACCCAGGTACCTAGTTGCTTCCTATATGCATATTAACTATCAGCTAACAATCCTTTAGATAACATATTCATACAGTGGCTTAAAAATAAGTTTTCAGCAACGTTGGAGAGCATAGGGGGAATAGAAATTACCCCGTAGTTACTGCAGATATGCCACTCTTTTTAATTTTTCCTTGGAATCATGATTGATTATAGCATCTGGAATATTAAGTGCCTGACAAGGTTCAATAATGCAATCCTAATTGGCTCTAGATTTCAGCCAGACCATTTTGCCAAAGTGGCATAGGAATATACTGATTGGCCAACATGCCAATCTCAAGGGCGCAATGATCAGGAGTGACAAAAGCAGGAACATCTGTGAATACGAGGTCTAATCTATTACAAGAAATATGCGTGGGATCCTCAGTTATCTGGACAAAATCGGTGTATTCACAGAGCTCAAGAGCAGACCAGCCATACTGATCTGTGAAATTTGAATTTAGGCACTCGCCATGCTTTGCATTAGTCTCCACAAATAACAAATGTAGCTTTTAAATCCTGTGACTGAGCCATGGTAATCCTTTCCAAGAGATAGCCATAAATAAAATTGTCGATATTTAGATTGCGGTAAACAGCAAATGCATAGACATTGTAGAACTTGCTGAAAATTTTAGAGCAAAGAACTTCATGGCAATTATACACCAAATTTTTATGATGATAAATAGTTTGTACACACCTAGTGTATGCAGCCATACCATGCATATGTGGGATGTTACAATGATAAATAAAGCCAGGCCCATCAAGAGTCTCAGATAAAAGCATGAAATCGTAGTTATGAGCACAGTTTTGGAGATCAAGAAATTTGACCTTAAACTCTGAATATTTGAGTAAAGTACTTTGCAATTTTTCTTACTCTAATGAGTAATGGGGCCCGGATTCAGCTCAATTTCTACTGAAAGAATTAAAATTAATAACATAAAATCAGTAGCTACACTAACAAATAGACCCATGACAGCTGCAACATTATAAGAATCACCACAACAATGATTAACAATACCATCAACAACAACAGTTTTACCATTACTTGAAAAAAATTCTCCTGAAAGTATAAATAAACGAGACCATATGTCACGAAAAAAGCGCAGGAAGCAACTGGTCGACAAGGTGCGGCCGGCACACCTTGTAATGTTCCTTTCACACTAGGCAACTAGTGGCTGCCAGCAGTGGCGGCCACCGGTGTCCTAGTGTGAAAGGCTCAGGCAACTGCAAGCAACCAGTGACCGTCACCGAGTTGTGGCATTCTTTCTCATGCAGTTTTAGTCGAAAGAATGACATCAACAGAGGAGGTGCTTCTCTTAGCCTTGCTGGCCAGGAAAAAAAGACTCTTAAAAAAGAAAAATGCAAACGCATGAGATTCTATCTTCAAGAATGGGCAGAGGTTTGCAGTGATTTGTGTGCTGATGATAAGAAATTCTTTAATTTCTTTCGAATGAGCAATCCTTCTTTTGAGGAGCTTCTCAGCCTCATCGAGAACGACATCATGAGGACTGACACAATATATTTAGCTGTGGATGGATCCCAAACTGCTAGGTGTTTTTCCACTTGTGGATAAAGTCTTCTGTATTTATTTTTTCCACCACCTTCACAACTACATTCTTCACCACCTCCATCTCACACGTCCTTTTCTGTGGAAAGCTGGTTGGAAACTGAACAAATTAGGAAGAGAGTTGCGCCACTCGGTGGCTTAGTATGAAAGCTCCCATTTGAAACAATGCCCAACTGCCAGTGGCAGCAACTGCCAGCCACCGCCAATAGTTGCCAGAGCGGGCAACTGCTGAGCCAGTGGCACACCCAGGCAACTCCAGTGGCATAGTGTGAAAGACTCCATTGAAAATAATGGTAAGCAACTAGTGACCGCCACTAGTTGCCTAGTGTGAAAGGGGTCTAAGGTAAATAAGAAACATGTCAGGTTTTCCATAACAACTAGGGGGAGGACAGTCAGGGTGGCTTTAGACATCGTAAAACTACTCAGAAGGAAAAGATTAGGTAAAGAGGAAGGCACTTTCCGGGTAATCCACCAAGCAACTTTTACTTTCTCATCAGCCTGCCCTATGCACTTTTCGAAATAACTGGAAAGTAAACAAAAAAGAGGATAAATGCCTGATTGCACACTCAGGCAAGGGAGCTCAAACCCAAAACCATGGAAGGCCATTGTACAATGCCATGGCATAGACTTGCATTGGCGAAGAAGGTTTGTGTTCAGAGTAACCGTCTCTTAAAAGGGTTGTCTACCCAAGCTAAATAGTCACACCTACCCGGTGGTTTGATTTTGGAGTGTCCTTTTCCTAAAAGAGTTGCTGACTAAGGCTAAAGAGTCATCTACCATAGCTCGTGTAGGCAGGGTTGTCACACCCTGAAATGAATGTTGCTAAGACAAGCCATATTAACCCACTACTGTATATGAACATAGAAGTTAGTTTAGGTGAGAGAGGATGGGTCCGAGAAGTTTCCATACATGTAGTAATGACAAATGAGTACGAAGTGCATACAGAGAGAAAGTAAATGAAAAGGGCTAATGTTTAGCATACCTTGATGAAGAACTTCATCAGCAGCACGGTAAAAGTACCTAGGAAGAAGAAATGCAAGACTACAGTGCTAGATAATGGAGTAAGACGTAAATGAAGGAAAGGGGTGATTGTTTAAAATTTAGTTTCAGAGCAAAAGAAAAGATCGTATAGAGGAATGCAAGAGGATTAATAAGGTAACCAACGACGAAAGTAAGTCAGAATAATAGAACAGATAGTATAAAAAAAAAGGAAGAGCGTCAAGCACGCAAACGGAACCTTTCAAAACGTCACAGATTTCATTTTTACTTATTTGGTCCGTACTTCGCAAGCGTTTAACGTGGTTTCATTCATTATTGTAATCCAGTTTTCTTCTCCTTTATCCCTTGGTAACTTTAAAACTAACTATCACCAGTTCAACTTCTTATCCTAAAAGTAATAGAGATTCTGTAAGCGGAAAAGTCAACTTTCACGTGAAAACTACTAATATTATTTCGAAAAAAAATAAAAAGTTTTCCTCTCCATCATTCGGTGAATCCTAGTTTTCCAACTTGGAGATTTCTGTTTTCTTACGAGGCTTCAATTATGCTCACATTGTTTTAGGAAGGTCGGAGTCTACGAAATAAAGGAAGTAATATTTAGAAAAGCGGAGCTCAGGTTCTGTTGATGAATGAGCTGTACATTTTCCTTTCATTACTCAAAGGCTGGTGTTGTTAATGAGTCTGGGAGATACTTGAGAAGGGAAAATGTTAGGGAAGGACGAGGAAGAGGTTGGAAAACTGTGGAAGAAAGGCAAAGGGAGAACTCTTTTTTTTCTTTTTTTTTTTTTAGAAAAGGAGACAATAAAATAGACAGACAGAGAATGAGAGAGAGGTAGAGTGAGAAAGAAAATTAAAGCCATAAAACTGACTTGGTATTCAACATTCAAAGAATGAGGAGAGAACCACAAAAATAAAACAAGACTGATTATTTGTTAACTCTTTGACTGCGCGAAGAAGGATTTTTTCCTTTTGATATCCTGGAAAGAAAAACTGAGCAAGGGCTTCCATAGTAGATGCCACATTGCTTTCTATTCGAGATAAAAAGAAAGCCAAAAGACAGGCAAAAGAGGAGAGAAAAATGTAGTTTCCGTATCACTCGCCTTGATAAAATCCTCCAAAGAATGAGGCAAAACCTCCAAATAATGAAAGACGAAAATTCACTGTACAAACCGTAAAAACGTACCCCAAATAAGCGAAAATTGAGAAACGAAAGGCTTAGAATTTTAGAGAGGCAACCATTACTATTCAAGTGCCATCTCTTTCGTAACAAGCTTCAAAAGCTCGAGGATTAAAACAACACCCACTGCAATAAACAATCTGTCTTAAAGCGTTGTGCACAGTTTCTTTGGTTCTGCTAACCTTTATTATTTCTAGATGTTTATGTATCTGTCCATTGGTTTCCCATGAAATTCTGTTGCGTAAGCTAAAGGCATTTGAGGTTTGCTCAATGCAACCGTTTTCCTTTTTGAATATTACGAAGTAACAATGAATAAACTCCCGATGATACATAAAAAGAATTTATATGAATTCACAAGCCCTGCATAATATGTATATTCTGGGGTAAACGGGCCAAAAAAATTTAGTAACATGATTAAGAGTTTGGCATAAATTTATGTCGCACCTGCAATGGTAAAAAATTATGACATCGTTGAATTTATTGTAATCAGAGCATGGATGTTGTATTAGTCTTGACGAGTAGCCTACGCTGAACAAATAACACACACCACGATATAATTTTAACTTACAAATAAGAATATGCATTATATCAGTCACCTACCAAATTGAATACTTAATTTACATCACTAACGTCTCTTTTGGTTTTCTGTAAAAGAAAACTATTGTGCCGGCTTTGTCTGCCCCTCAGATCTTAAAAACTACTAAGGCTAGAGGGCTGCAAATTGGTATGTTGATCATCCACCCTCCAATCATGAAACATAACAAATTGCAGCCCTCTAACCTTAGCAGTTTTTATTTTATTTAAGGTTAAAGTTATCCATATTTGTGTATCTGGCAACTATATGGGACATTCCACCAACGGGCAGTGGTTAAAGTTTCATGGACCGCGGGTCATACAGGATTATATCGAGACCACCGAAAGATAGATCTATTTTCGGTGGCCTTGATTATACACTGTACAGGAAACTCGGGTGCGCTGAAGAAACTCTGGCGCATTTTTTACTTGTTTATTCTCTCGTGGGACTTTGGCACAAATGATTTATAATAAAGACTCGATTATCTTGATCTCTACACCCATTACCTTCTGCCACATGCTGTACTTCTCGGTTAAAATCCCACCGTGTTCATTTCCCCGTTTCCTGAAAAATGTTGGTTTTAGAAAATTCTTACAGTTTCCTCTGTCGCAGTTGCTCTTATACAAAGGAGCAATAATTCCTCTCATTCCACTATTTTCATCCTTGATTATCCTTTCTACTTACAAGTGTCTCTTATTTCCTCTCGCTACCACTACGGTTATTTTTCAGAGTTACATTAGTTTGTTCTTCCCTTTTTTCCATTCACTGTTTACCCTTGTATGTTTCATAGGCGTTGTTTTTTTTTTTTTTTTAGGTTTTGATTAATTTAGCTCTCATTCATCAAACATCGTGAGTGACTATATTATTATTATTATTATTATTATTATTATTATTATTATTATTATTATTATTATTATTATTATTATTATTATTGAGAGGCCTTTTTTTTATTCTTTTAAACAATTTCTCTCAAGTGCATCCTACCCCCTATTCTCCCCTTAACTTCCTGACAAAAAACTCATTTATTTCACATCATAGGATATATAACTTCCATATATGCTTTTCATCTTCATTTCTCTTATTTTATGATATGTATAATACTATTAGTTATTCATTTTTCTTTCTCTTCTTTCCACTGGTATTTCGATTCTTATTATCAATTTGATTTGATTGTTGCGATTCAAAGCAACCTTTCCTTTCAATTTTACCACAATATTCCTCCTCCTCCAGTTGCCTGTTGGGAACTCATGCCATTCCTCCAGCCCGCACCTCTCTCCATTCTTAATGCTGCATTGCTGGGGCGCCGTGGAATAATTAGAAAATTATGACCTGTAATACAATTGGATTTGGTCTCATCCTATTCGTGGCTGTCTAATATCATCCAGTTCGTGAACAGCGACCCTCAGGAGCGCCAGAGGGGAGGGAGCAGTGTATTGCAATAATAGTTTGTTGATCCCGGCAATGCATCAACCTCGACTTGCTCAGTCCATACCAGACCCAGGACCCATGCATGCAGGAGAAGGAGAGAGATATAAACAGTATCGGATTAACTGCAAAAGTACAATCATGAGAGAGAGATATGAAATGTTTGGGGAATTTTCATTATATATATATAGGATATATATATATATATATATATATATATATATATATATATATATATATATATATATATATATATATATATATATATATATATATATATATATATATATATATATATATATATATATATATATATATATATATATATATATATATATATATATATATATGAATAAATTTTTTTATCACACCGTGATTTATATTTTTTTTATCACACTGTGATTTAATCATGAAGCTACAAATGTCGTTTAATATCAAATTCACGCTACTCGAGAGTATCTCCGATGGAGAATTATCACCGAAGGGGGAATTTATATAAGTGATAAATGAACAAGTACCACTGGGACGCGAACCCTGACATGGACCCATTCAACGACTCCAGTGGTCGTTACCACCGATTCTCCATCGGAGATACTCTCGAGGTAGTCCATGCGAATTTTATATTAAACGACATTTGTAGCTTCATGATTATATATATATATTTGATATATATATATATATATATATATATATATATATATATATATATATATATATATATATATATATATATATATATATATATATATATATATATATATATATATATATATATATATATGTGTGTGTGTGTGTGTGTGTGTGTGTGTGTGTGTGTGTGTGTGTGTGTGTGTGTGTATGTATATATATTCTAATGATATGGCCTTGTAATATATTTGTTTTCTGTAATTTTGATATACTTCTCTTATATCTGTCATGTGTTGTGTGTAATAATAATGATTGTTGAAGCATCAAAGATCAGATATCAAACGAGTTACTGTTAGAATTTAAAAATACATTTTTGTTATTATGGTTATGTTTACACAAGTGATAGGCTGGTGATGTTGACACAGGGGTCAGGTGCTCAACCAGGGTAACCCCCTTTTTGAGAAGGTTTGTTTCCTTAAACTGTCATCAAAAGAGATATGGGATGACAGTCTTAGATAACACTGGTTGGCCCAAAAGGCTGTTGTTTGAACAAATGTTCAGTCAGGAAATCCCCTGTCATTAAAAGTGATATGTGCTGACTGGTCTAGATAGCCCTCTTGAGTCAGTGAAAATTCCCTTTTAATTCCCCTTCTCCAGGGAAAATTCCCGGGCCTGTTTCCCAAAATGCTTAGTGGCAACATAGGTTTCTTCTCATTAGAGGAATGTATTTCTGGTGATAGAAATTCATTTCTCGCTATAATAATTTTAGTTCGGATTCCACAATAAGCTTTTAAGTCCCATTGCTGAAGTAACCAATTGGTTTTTGTGCTTAGCCACGTAAAATAAGTCTAATCGCTGGGCCAGTCCTAGGAGAGCTGTTTACCCAGCTCAGTGGTCTGGTAAAACTAGGTATAAATACTTTTACTCATAGTAGAATTTGGGAGGCTATGCTTTAGCCTGTGAGACACCATTTGTATTGGTCAGGTTCTCTCTCTCTATTACCCTAATTTTAGCATAATATATTTATGGTCACTGGTAATATATAACTTTTAAGATCTGAGTTCAATGAAATCTTTAGTCTTGTAGGTATCATATAAAAAGTGTGTTTTGTGCTGCAGCAAGGGATCTTACAAAAGTGTTACAAACTTGTGTAACGTGAAGTGGATTTTTACTTATTATTACCATGGTATAATAATGAAATTATTGTTGATAAATCTTTTTTGCATTGTTTGTGTTCTTGTGTTTGCAATTTCTGAATTTTGTCCAATTTTTATGTTGGTAATTTATCATTTATTCACTTACCATTTTACACATTTTGATGCTTTAATACTGCATATTTAATTTTATTTTAATTTATTAAGATTTCCTTTTCAAATCTGGAGTAATTATTGATAGCTTAAATTTTGCTTGGTTAATGTAATTTCTTGATAAATTAAAGTTTTGTGAATTAATTTTGTTTAAGAATGAATTAAATCTTGTGTTGTTTTCAAGTAATGGTAAATTTTTCAGATTGTGAATTCTAATTATAAATTTTGAAATTTAAAATAAATTTTTGTATTTAAAATTTTAAACACAGTGTTTCATTTATTGACCACCAGTGAATAGGATTAATTGTGTGTGCATAAGGCAAAGTGATAAAGATGTTTTGTTCTCCTTTAGTATTGTTGAAGTGAATTAAGACCAGGGAAACCATTATAGTTGTTTGATGGAGTGATGCCCGTTTCTCTAGTGTATTTCTTGTTTAATTGTAATACCTTACACATATCTTGATAAACTTAGTTTGATATTCAAGTGATAAGTAAGTTTTAAGGGATCACTGTCACCTTTAGAGTGCTCAGTCATAATTTTATTGTCATGAGAGTTCAGGTACCTATAGTGAAGTTAGTAAATTTTGGATTTGTGACTAGTTGTGTAATAACCAGGTACACATCATATATACATATATATGTATGTATATATATATATATATATATATATATATATATATATATATATATATATATATATATATATATATATATATATATATATATATATATATATATATATATATATATATATATATATATATATATATATATATATATATATATATATATATATTCATATTTACGGAGGCAGAGGTCACAGCCAAACCGTACACTTCTTCAAGGGTTAGAGAAATGTAGTTCTTACGAAACCGATCATCGTGTAAGAAAGGGAGACTCAATAATTCTCATTTTTGGTGCAATCAGCACTGGTAAGGATACTCTTAATCCACATTCTCTGCGATCTTTGTAAAATAAGATTAATAGGGTAATAAATTTTGTTAAAGTTACTTGTTTAAGGAAAATATCTCTTCATGAAATAAGGACCAGCTGAATGTGCTAGTCAACGTCTCGTGGATTAGAGTACAAACAGCATTTAATTTAAATTTAAGAGAAGAAAAACTAAAAAAAAAAAAAAAAATCATACCTAGTCATGTAAACGTTGTCTCCCTGAACAAACTTGTAATAAAGACAATAATATTTTTCGATACTTTTAAATTAACAATGAGAAGTTTATTACCAAGTTTTTCTCCAATGTGAATTTTATATTAGGGTGCAGTTCATGTTCGCTGATAAACTGCATGTATCTGACTCCCTCAAAATAAGCAATGTTGACTATTTCACAAAATATTTACAAAGAAACACAACCAGTGACTGAAACTGAACAGCTGAGTGAAGAAACCGAAATCGTCCACAATATTCAAGCTGTAGTCGGTTCCATATAAGGGGGGTGTGTCACAACTGAAATGAAAATCCCCAGTTATCTTTATTATATATTCAATCTTCAGAAGAAAGGCTTAGAAGTAGAGAGCGAGAGAGAGAGAGAGAAAGAGAGAGAGAGAGAGAGAGAGGAAGAGAGAGAGAGAGAGAGAGAGAGAGAGAGAGAGAGAGAGAGAGATAACAGTTTTCCCCTAGAGCAATTGTATAATATGTAAAAATTCAAGAAAAGTTAAAGGGAACATATAACTCTGAATGCAGCAGGCATTTTCTCCAGTTAAAGTTATTAAATCCTACATCATTTCGAATACAGCCTGGTCAAACATCACAAATTTCTAAAATCAGAAATTTACAGTTGCAAACATACTGCAAGCAAGTTATGATATCTTGCAAGATATAAAAAACACCTTATCACATGGAAAATTGCATTCTTGTCTTCATCTGAAAGGGTCTTTTATGAAAATATTGAAAAGAACTATATTTCAGTTGCCAGCCTCTCCATTGACAGGAGAAACAGTTGATCGTAATTAATTTTGTTGCTGTTCTCTCTCATTGTCTTTTCTGTCATCATAACTCAGTTTGCTGATGTACCGAGCACGGTCATTTCAACAGAATTTCATCATCCGCACAATACATACAAAGAAGGAGGCGTTGCCAGGCAACATTTTTTTTCTCTCTGGCGGCTCTCTGATTCTATCGTTAAATAATGCAGTAAGTAGATAATACTGATGGCAGCAATGGAGGGAGTCACAGGTTCTCTCACACAGGTGACTTTACATAACTGATCGTGACTTATTGTTAGTCTCTAGGGAGTCGGGGTAGCTCCTTAGCACTCACACTCGATTCATTCAGTCTACTGCAAGTTTCTAATCACTATAGGCGAGGATGAAGTATCTAGAACCTTTCTAAATGACCCCTCCCCCGAATATGTGGCAAAGGGAGTATATAAGTAAACTGGTAGTCAACAGAATTATTGACAATTAGAACTGTCGTCTTTCAACTTCAGTGGCTCAGAGATCAATGTCTTAACGAACGAATTATTCCCCGATATCCTATTAGTGATCTCAGCTACTTCAATTTAGAAACTATAAAAAAAAATTTTTCCTTTCTAAAACTATGTAATTCATTTTTCTATCATTTACAAACGCAATTTTTCATAGAAAAAAAATACATTGAGGAAAGTTGAGACACAAGCACACATACAGTAGATGCATAATGCGAGAGAGAGAGAGAGAGAGAGAGAGAGAGAGAGAGAGAGAGAGAGAGCTGATACGCAGCTTCAGCAAGTTAGAGACCTCTGAGAAATGTGAAAGGGTTCCTTTATAACAAAAGCTCCAAGTCTTTTGATGAAACAAGAGAGGAATCTGTTTTTATTGCCCGAGGTCAGGCATTGTTGCAAGAGAATGGTAGAAGTATTCGGAAGAAAAAGTGAGATGTGGATGAATAAAGTGGAGGAAGAGAAAGATAAAGAGGAAGAAGAACTTTCTAAAAAATCTTCCTGAGAAAAGTCTGAGTTCACTGTCCTCCAGCACTCAGTTTTCAGTTTCTTGTCCCTTCTGCTTTGGGAAACATTCCGTTATTTTTTTTTGTATTCTGAAACTGTTGTAAAGTCAAACGACAGACGGACAGACAGACAAAATGGAAAATCGACATACAGACAAGCATTTTAAATCATCATTTTCCAAAAATTTATGGACTACTAAAGGTATTATTTGTAACATCTTAGACTATAGGTATCTAATAAAAATATACTTACCGAATTAATTGTCTTCATCGAGGCTATAGTCTGAACAGGCAATGTCAAAGGCAGAGAAAAATTATTCCTAAATTCTCAGGAGAGCATCAATCACCATCAGTTAATGCTACTCAATCCACTTATCACAGGCTTAGCGAAGTCTGCTTGGTCTAAATGAAGTTAAAGACATCGTATATTTAAAGTAACCCTACTGAATTACCACTCAGCAGAACGGCAATTGATATTATGGATGGTGATAATGGAGTGATAGTAGAAGCAACCCTACGTCTTTGAAAGAAGAGAAATGACGTGCTGGTATCTCTTCTACTAACTTGCCACCCCCACACTCACTGGATATGCATTTTGTCTTACCCCGCCTGGATGTACAGCAGATTCATAATAAAATTCATGGGTATGAACCATGGTCAGGGTAGGCACTCTCGACATATGTTATTGCGTTTTGGTAAAGTTATTCCCAAGATAAAGTCATTTCAATGTATAACTTAATTATTACATTGAAGTGACTTTAACTTTGGAATAACTTGTACCAAAACGTAATAACATATGTCGAGAGTGCCTACCCTGACCATGGTTCATACCCGTGAATTTTATTATGAATCTTCTGTACATCCAGGAGGGGTAAGACAAAAATGCATGTCCAGTCATTTCTCTTCTTTCAAAGACGTAGGGTTGCTTCTACATATCCTCCATTATATATATATATATATATATATATATATATATATATATATATATATATATATATATATATATATATATATATATATATAT
>NC_089786.1:27471426-27476426 GCF_040412425.1 Macrobrachium rosenbergii
TGCTTAGTTCAATTTCCTTTCCTAGGAAATTAGGGGAGCAAATTCATAAGGCTCTTAAGAATAAGTTGCTGGCTACGCCAGTGTTGATAGACCTGTCATGGTAGCTAAAATAGTGTATGCATGAAAGTGAAAACGTTGGTATTCTGTATACGGTAAATTTGTATTCTGTCGTGTCTCTAATTATTAAAACATCAAGAAAAGGAATTTTGTTGTTTGTTTTCCACTCAAATTTGAATTTGATGATGAGCACTAGTGCATTTAGTTTTGAAAGAAATTTGTTAAAATTGCCTCACCTGTCATCATATTAGGATATCATCTACATATCGCGTCCATAGCATGTCTTTAGGTTTTATTGCATTTATTATTGCAGTTTCAAAATATTCCATGCATAGATTGGCTAAAACGGGACTTAAAGGGCTGTCCATACTGCACCAGAATTTTTGTTTATAGAATGACTCCCCGAATGAAAAGACGTTGTTTGATACACATAATTCAATTAACTTTATTATTTTACCTTGGGCTAGTGGGAAATGATCTGCATAGGGGGCTAATTTTTCCTTCAAACACTGTAGAACGTCCTGCGCTGGTACTTTCGTGAATAGGGAATCTACATGTAAGCTTAAATGTTTTATGATGTGAAGTGGTATTTGTACTTCTTTGAATTTGTGACAGAAATCTTCAGAATGTTTAATGTGACTGGGAGAAAATGTGCCTAAGAAAGGGGAAAGGAGGCCGATTAACCACTTAGAAATTTTATAATTGAAAGCTCCGGCATATGAGATGATAGGTCTGAATGGAAGATTAACTTTGTGAGTTTTGGGAAGTTCATAAAAGTAAGGTAGTTTTGGGTTAATAACTTTAAATTTCTCCAATGCTCTTTTTGTCTATGCCAATTGATCTTACTTTTCTAAAAAAAAAAAAAAAAAAAATTCTGTGGGGACGTTTTGGAGGGGATTTTTTGTTAATTTGTCATAAGTGTTTGTGTCACTAAGGAGTTATTTGATTTTGTAGAGGTAAAAGTCTTTGTCCACGATCACGATTTTGCTGCCTTTGTCGGATCTACTTATTACAACATCTAATTTTTTTAGCGAGCGGATAGCTTTCATAAATCTACGGGGGAGGGTATTTCTGGTTAAGGTCAGCTGATGCATTAGTAAAATGCCTTTTAAACATGTTTCTTTTCGGCTATAATTTCTGAGATACGAATCTGTCAAAAGCAACTATAAAATCTAAATTATTTTTCTGGTCTAGCATGAGGGCAAAGGATAAACCAAAGTTTAAGACTAAGTGTTGGTTTGCGGTAAGGGCGGTGTTAGATAAATTTAAAACTTTGTCTTGTTGCTCAGGATTGTTCCAAGCGCTATTATTTATTAAGTTATTTAATTTTCGGGAAAGCCTATTGGAATCAGTCGCGCTATTACAGGGAGCAATGTCGGAAAAAAAATGAAACCAGATACCTGAACATGTGGTCCGTTGTGAAGAGACGAAGGTTAGACTGGGCTCCATGTATCAATCTGCGTAGTACAAAGATCTCACACTTCGTATTTTCAATTCTTTCCTTCAGGAATATCTTGTGAGAGAGAGGGAAGGGGTCAGATTGTAGAGTTCATCTCACGAATCCATTAAGACGTTGACACAGACTATTGGAAGCTCTAATCCTTTTGCTTTTTCATACCCAAATACCTCAGCCAAACCCCTGATTAATGTCCAACAAAAGCAAGTCTCAAAAGATACAGGAGTACATGAAATACCTTGCCTCGACTGTGACAAATAGTATGTTGGTCTTACTGGTAAATCACTCCCCCAGAGATTAATACAACATAAAAGGTCAGTATGTTATGGCCAACAGAGCTCAGCTATTTTTAACCATATAAGTAACGATAAACACAGGATAAACTGGACTTCGTCACGTATAATTTATAGCAGCAATTGTCGGTTCAAAAGCCAGAGGTGGAATCAACCCTGATTAAACAAAGAAATGCGATGAATCTATTAAACGGAGCATGGGACTCAGATATTACAGATAAAATTTTCCGCCATCCAGCGATTAAGAAGATTAAGAAGCTATCACCTAGAGTGACATAATGGGTGACCTCTGGATTTCTTGGTACAAATACCGCCTGTCTTTATTTCTTACTTCATTCATGTACTTGCCTGTAGAGGGTAACGGTTGGTCTCTGAAATATAGCAATAACTTTCTACCTTTATGTTGATATATATATATATATATATATATATATATATATATATATATATATATATATATATATATATATATATATATATATATATATATATATATATATATATGTATATATATATATATATATATATATATATATATATATATATATATATATATATATATATATATATATATATATATATATATATATATATATATATATATATATATATATATATGTGTGTGTGTGTGTGTGTGTGTGTGTGTGTGTGTGTGTGTGTGTGTGTGTGTTTGTGTGTGCCTGTGTGTTTGTATGTTAGCGTAAAGTTGTCCTACAAAAAAAGAGTTTTTAAGCTTCCCTTCCTAAACGTACGTAATCAAATTGATGGTGTTTGAACAACAAATGTATGAAAATGGATGGGTTTTAGTGTTACCTCTGCAGGTAAGGCCTAAGAGGAGATGTTCGTTCCCTGTGCTGTAACTTGAATTAAAGAGGAAGGAGGTATGTATATATATATATATATATATATATATATATATATATATATATATATATATATACTGTACACTATATACACACACACACACGCACACATACACACACCCACACACACACACACACACACACACATATATATATATATATATATATACACACACACACACACATATATATATATATATATATATATATATATATATATATATATATATATATATATATATATATATATATATATATATATATATAGAGAGAGAGAGAGAGAGAGAGAGAGAGAGAGAGAGAGAGAGAGAGAGAGAGAGAGAGAGAGAGAGAGAGAGATCAGTGCTCTTTTGTCTTTGCCAATTAATCTTACTTTTCTAAAAAAAATTCTGTGGGGACGTTTTGGAGGGGATTTTTCGTTAATTTGTCATAAGTGTTAGTGTCACTAAGGAGCTCGTTGATTTTTTCATGGTAAAAGTCTTTGTCCATAATCACGATTTTTCCGTCTTTGTTGGATCATCTTATTACAACTTCTAATTTTTATAGCGAGCGGATGGCTTTCATTAATCTACGGGGGACAGGGTATTTCTTATTAAGGTCAGCTATTGCATTTAGTAAGATGCATTTTAAACATATCTTTTCTCGGCTGTAATTATTATCAGCTATGAATTTGTCAAAAGCAACAATGAAATCTAAATTATTTTTCCGGTCTGGCATGAGGGCAAAGGATAAACCAAGGTTTAAAACTAAGTGTTGGTTAATGGTGGGGGTGTTTGATAAATTTAAAATCTTATGTTGTTGCTGAAGGTCGTTCCAAGTGCTATTATCTATTAAGTTGTTTAGCCTATGGAATGAGTCGTGCTATGATAGGCAGCAAAGTCAGGACAAAATTAAACCAGATACCTGTACATGTGGTCCGATGTGAGGAGACGAAGGTTAGACTGGGTTCCATTTATCATTCTGCGTAGTACAAAGATCTCGCACTTCGTATTTTCATTTCTTTCTTCCAGGGGTATCTTGTGTGAGAGAGGGATGGGAGGCTAAGGGACAGTCATCTAAGAAGTGCTCCTTTAAAGCCTGGCTGTGCAGGACACAGCATTTATTTTCAACGGTAAGTTATACAAGCAGGTTGACGGCATGGCAATGGGAAGTCCTCTCGGTCCTACTGTTGCCAACATTTTCATGTGCTTCCTGGAGGAGCACTACTTAGATGACTGTCCCTTAGCCTGCCGCCCTCTTTTTTAAGTAAGGTATGTTGATGATACCTTTGCCCTTTTTAGACATAATTATGATGCTGATTCCTTCCTTGAGTTTCTAAATTTACAACATCACAATGATAATTTTACTCTAGAAAATGAAAACGAAAATCAGCTTTCTTTTTTTAGACGTCTTAGTTCTTAGACAAAATAATATTTTTAACACCACGATTTTTAGAAAAAGAACGTTTATGGGCTTGGGGTAAAATTTTTAAAGTTTTTGTTCTTTTAACTTTAAAGTTAATTCTATTTTTGCTCTCCTCCACAGGGCTCTAACGCTAACCTCTGATTGGTGTCTATTCCAAGACGAGATCGTCTTTTTATGTAAATATTTTAAGGAAAACTGCTTCCCATCTGAACTGGTCTTTAAGTTACTTCGCACGCTTCTTTCTAGACAAGTACTTCTCCCTCAAGCCTACAATTTACAGTATTCGTAAATTGAATTTTTATGCTAAATCTCCATTTTTATTTGATAATACTTTTAGAAAAAACTTTTCACAACAGATCCAAAATAAGTTTGGAGCCATTAAGGTCCACCTGATACCTGCCAATCCCCTCACCATCGGGTATTTATTTAAGTACAAAGATCGTTTATGCCCTTATATGTCCTCCGGGTGTGTGTATAGCTATACGTGTCCTAAATGTAATTTAGGAACTTATATTGGATCCACAAGGAGGCTTCTAAAGGTACGCATAGACTCTCTTCGTGGAGTAAGCTATAGGACAGGCAGTAAAATTACTAACCCAGAGTTTTCGAATATTAGAAATCATTCTAGGATGTGTAAAGCTTCAATTGAAAATAAAGATTTTTCTATTTTAGGACGAGCTTCTAGCAGCCATGAATTGGCCATTTTGGAATCATTAATGATTAAACGACTCGTCCCCTTGTTAAACAGCCAAACCTCTGCTGGCACACTGTACCTTTCTTAGTCTTTCGTTTTCTGTTCAGTTTTAATATTGCCACTGAATAGGTTGGTCCAGATCTGCTTACTTCTTATATTGTATATATATATATATATATATATATATATATATATATATATATATATATATATATATATATATATATATATAT
>NC_089786.1:27483926-27541426 GCF_040412425.1 Macrobrachium rosenbergii
GTCTGGAACGACTTCCTGTTAAGAAATCGATGGCTAAATTCGCAGTGTATACAAATTCTATTGTAAAATAAGATGTATTCTGCGAAGAAAGTTGTGACTTCGTCATAAATATCCATTACAACTTGAAAAGTCTTTATTTTTCACGAATGCTGCAATTTGCTCTGTTACTCAGCCTTAAATAAAAGCCTTTTAGTATAACGATATTTTTATAATTTTTTTTCTAATGACACTAATCTTCCCAATTTTCATTGCAGTAACCTCATCTATTTTTGTCTTACTGCGTTGTAACAGGACATTGCTTAATGATGTCAGCAGGGAAATATATCTTACATGCAATGCTGTTAAAATTAGGTTTCCTTGAGCTAAAACTTCAAACTTAGAAAACGGGGTTACCCGTTTCCTCAGACTAAATTGTCCAGGACTTACTCGTACGATGTCAACACAGAAAATAAGAAGTAAGTATTTCTTTTAAAAGGGAATTATTTTGAAACCTAACTTGTTTTTGTATGCTTTAGAAAGCAACAGATAAGAAAATAACTTTCATCGACTCATAATTTTCTTTACTGTTTTCATAAGAGGAGATTCTTCAAAGTAGATTTAAATTTTTTTTTAACATTTCAGCTTTTTTCTGCTTCCCTTACCCAGATATTTCAATAACCGTGAACAAAAACGTTCTGAAATATCTGATATGTAAAATGGATATTGGAAGGTGGCGTTTATCCACAACCGAACATGCTGAGGACAAAGCATAATCCCAATCGGCCAATAAAGGGAATTCTGTAGTGATATCCGATCACGCTAAAAGGTCGGAAGGGATCAGGACGTTGTTCTGAAGTGCTTGGGGAGAATTTGCGAGACAGACAGTAGGAACTGCCAGGGGACTGGCTCTGTCGGGAAAACCTAGAGACCACGACTTTTAACTTTAATCAAATTCAAATCACCTCTTTAGGACATTTTACATCCACGTTTTATACTGGTTTAAAAAATAACAAAAAGACCAGCCATTTTTTTACTATTTTTCTGTTCGACTTCTATCGGTCAGCATATCTAATAACCTGAATACTGCCGAGATTTTTTTCCACAGTGATGGTGTTTTAAACTTGGACGTGTGTCGGAAATACTTGTGCGAAGATATTAGGAAGATATACATACGTACATCTATTCCAAGGTGGCGTGGAGTCAAACAAGCTCTTTATCCTATATTAATGATCAATTTTTCGAGATGAAAATCTCAGAGAGGATACATAAAACACTGAATCGAAATTATTAATTTAAAATACGACATATATATTGAATTATTACAAACACCTTGAAAAATAAATAATGGGGGAGAAAAACAATGCATACTGTACATTAAAAAGAAAATGCCATGCACTGCCTCAGTCGCGTACCTAATTGTCACACGATGGTAAAGAAAAGAAAATAGTTAAAGGTAGAAAACAATCTTTCCCAAACACACAAAAGTAGGGGACACAAGGGGAAATAAGAGACCTTAACCTATTTACAATATTATTTACATAAACCTAGTACAAAATACATACTTCTGAATTTTACCAAAAAATTCAACAACAGTGGAAACTCCGAGTCTGTATATATATATATATATATATATATATATATATATATATATATATATATATATATATATATATATATATATATATATATATATATATATATATATATATATATATACATATATACATAAAGTCTTTGACCAACTATGTGCTGGCCTGTGAAAGGCACATCCAGTGCAAGTGCAGTTATGTTGACGTTGGGGGTTTCTACAGTTAGATACAGTGGATGTCTGACGCGTTCACTTTTGCCTTCTGATCATGGCCCAGGTACGTGGAGACAGTGTGACAGATAGATGGAAATGCTGTGATCCTTCAAGAAGGAGTTAT
The DNA here is from genome assembly GCF_040412425.1 of Macrobrachium rosenbergii. Taxonomy (NCBI): domain Eukaryota; kingdom Metazoa; phylum Arthropoda; class Malacostraca; order Decapoda; family Palaemonidae; genus Macrobrachium; species Macrobrachium rosenbergii. Next base: position 27,485,831 of record NC_089786.1, read on the forward strand.
TAAGTGTGTGCGTGCATGTTTTCACTCTCTAATGGTATGTCATGAGAGGAACATACAATAGCTGTGGACTTCGATTTGTGGCTGGGTATGATTTGCTCTTTGTGTAGTGTTAATGGATAAGAACCATCACTGTGAGATACGTTATTTGAAGCCATAGTAGAATTTTGGGTTCATCCTTTGAGGACGAATATTTTGAAAGTGGTATTTATTTTAACATACTCTCCGACATTTACTTTGGTTTAGAACAATTATGACCTTTTTACTTTGTTTGGTGACCAGGGTGTTAGTCACTAGTGTTGGTTGGTCTAGAATCATTAATTCAATTGATTGTGAATCAGAATTTCCTATAGTTATGATTTCCATTTTATGGGGTGAGTCACTCCATTTCATGACTGTAGCTTTTGCTGAAATACTTTCATTAAATTTGCAAATAAAGTCTAGTTTTGTATCTTGGTGTTTAATTCCAGTAGACCTTTGTTTGAGGATAGATTCAGCGATAGTCGTCGTCGAGAGAGAAGGAATCTGCTGACCCCACGCCAGGCCATCGCTTTCAGAGGATCTTAGGGATGTAAGATAAAATGATGCTGTTCTTAAAACAGATGCTGTAAGAGATTATGACCCTAGTTGACCTTGTGTAGGGTCATAACAGTGTGGTTGGCAGTGGTAATAGACATGAATAGCTTGTCAAGTTGCTAAATAGTTAGGGTATAGATTACACTTCCAAAGAGACATATCTTATTGATAGTGGTATTGGCATCTCAGAATAGAGATTTTGATGGTTCAGCAGTTCAGCTTAGGAAGGTGTTGTGAAATGCGCTCCAGTCAGTCTTTTTCGAGCACGCGTGTCTGTGTGTGTTTAATGATGTGTCACGGGGCGCAAGGTTTTGGTGTGTTTATAGGTATTTCTGGACTTTAGTTCATATTGGGGAATGTTTGCACATGTATAGTGTGCGCAGTGTGTTTAATTACGGTACCTTGACCACTTGTGTGTGGGTATATATATATATATATATATATATATATATATATATATATATATATATATATATATATATATATATATATATATATATATATATATATATATATATATATATATATATATATATATATATATATATATATATATATATATATATACATTAAAAAGAAAATATATATATATATATATATATATATATATATATATATATATATATATATATATATATATATATATATACATTAAAAAGAAAATGCCATGCACTGCCTCAGTCGCGTACCTAATTGTCACACGATGGTAAAGAAAAGAAAATAGTTAAAGGTAGAAAACAATCTTTCCCAAACACACAAAAGTAGGGGACACAAGGGGAAATAAGAGACCTTAACCTATTTACAATTTTATTTACATAAACCTAGTACAAAATACATACTTCTGAATTTTACCAAAAATTCAATAACAGTGGAAACCTGAGTCTGTATACATATATATATATATATATATATATATATATATATATATATATATATATATATATATATATATATATATATATATATATATATATATATATATATATATATACATAAAGTCTTTGACCAACTATGTGCTGGCCTGTGAAAGGCACATCCAGTGCAAGTGCAGTTATGTTGACGTTGGGGTTTCTACAGTTAGATACAGTGGATGTCTGACGCGTTCACTTTGCCTTCTGATCATGGCCCAGGTACGTGGAGACAGTGTGACAGATAGATGGAAATGCTGTGATCCTTCAAGAAGGAGTTATTAAGTGTGTGCGTGCATGTTTTCACTCTCTAATGGTATGTCATGAGAGGAACATACAATAGCTGTGGACTTCGATTTGTGGCTGGGTATGATTTGCTCTTTGTGTAGTGTTAATGGATAAGAACCATCACTGTGAGATACGTTATTTGAAGCCATGGTAGAATTTTGGGTTCATCCTTTGAGGACGAATATTTTGAAAGTGGTATTTATTTTAACATACTCTCCTTTGGTTTAGAACATTTACCTTTATTGGTTTATAATATATATTATATATTTTATATATATATATATATATATATATATATATATATATATATATATATATATATATATATATATATATATGTATGTATATATATATATATATATATATATATATATATATATATATATATATATATATATATATATATATATATATATATATATATATATATATATATATATATATATATATATATATATATATATATATATATATATATATATATATATATATATATATATATATATATATATATATATATATATATATATATATATATATATATATATATATATATGTATATATATATGTATATATATATATATATATATATATATATATATATATATATATATATATATATATATATATATATATATATATATATATATATATATATATATATATATATATATATATATATATATATATATATATATATATATATATATATATATATAAAAGAAACTCTGTGCTGGCCTGCCAGAAATACTTCCACTGCAGGTGCGTTTGTGTCGATGTTGGAGGTTTGCACAGTTGAATACTGCGAGGGAGTCTCACGAATGCATTTGTGCTTGCCTGATGATGATCAGGATTTAAGTCCATGGAGACAGCGTGGTTGAACACTGAACCGGGGTCGTCACATTTCGGAAAGAAGTGGATTAACTGAGTGCATATTTGTGTGGCACTGCCTAATGGTATATTAACAGGGCGACAGACTCTTGCAGGGGGACTTCATTTTGAGACTGAGACGGATTTGGTTAGTGGTGCAGTGTTGAAGGACGCCATTGGAAAATTGATTTTTTGTTGCCATTGAAAGTGAGTACCACAACTCATGAACACTTATATCTTTTCCAGACAATTGGTGGAAAGACCTAATAGTTCTGCAGTGAAAATCCTGTGTCTCCATGATGCATTGTCCTGTTCTATTCTCCACTGCGTATATTTCTGTTTTCAGTCTTAATGTATTTTAACATCATTTCAGGTTTTAATATATGATATGTTTCTTTCAACAGGAATTCTGGTTTCGTCCTGCGAGGGCAAATATTTTGGAAGTGGTGTTTTTTTTACATACTATGTGACATTTATTGTGGTCTAGAATCATTATGAACTTGTCACTTTGTTTGGTGACCAGGGTGTTAGTCACTAGTATTAGCTCATTTAGAATCATTAACCTGAATGTTTTTGAATCAGAATTTCCTCTAGTGATGACTTCCATTTATAGGGGGTGGAATACACTCCATTTCATGATCGTAGCTTTTGCTGGCTCACTTTCGTTAAATTTGCAAATAAAATCTCATTTCGTGCTTCAGCGTTTAATTCCAGTAGGCCTTTGTTTAAGAATAGGTTCAGTGAGAGGAGTTGACAAAGGATAAGGATTTTGCTGACCTGGGAGGCACTACTACCAGAGACATCTTAGGGAAGTAAGATAATTGATTCTGTTCTTAAAAAAACAGATACAGCAATAAAAGATGGCGCTATTTGACCTGGGGATAGGGCCATTTAACAGTGGTTGAATAGATAAATAGACAGGGATACGATTCCGAAGAGACAAATCTTAGAAATACTGGTATTGGCATCTCGAAATAGGACTTTGATGGTTCAGCAAGCAGTTCAAGGTAGTGAGATACTGTTGTGAGACACACCCGAGTCAGTCTATCTCGAGCGGGAAATTTCTGTGTTTAGTGATGTATCACAGGGCGCAAGGGTTCAGTATGAATAGGGATTTATAGGAGGTAGTTCATATTGTGGAGTGTTTAGGTATGTATAGTGTGTGTAACTGCAGTATCTTGACTTCTTGCGAGTGTTAAAACATTCGAAAACGTGCAAGTGTTTTCTCTCTCTCTCTCTCTCTCTCTCTCTCTCTCTCTCTCTCTCTCTCTCTCTCTCTCTCTCTCTCTCTCTTTCTTTGGTGAGAGGATTCTGGCGCCGTTAAGCATAGGTGTACATGAGTGTTAAAATTTTTTTCTATTGTTAATTTAATGTCAGATTGTATTGCTTTTCATTGCACTGCAACTAATATTCGGGCAGTGGCTTAGTGACATCATTCCCTGAGTGACATGTCAGCGACGTCATTAGTTGGGCGCATTTCAGTTTTGGGCGTGCCTTATATCTTTTGTTTATTGTATATAAATCAATCGGCAGTTCACACCTGCGTGTAGAGTTTAATAAAGGGAGTGTTTTATTACTGTGTTATCTCCGGGGACTTTGATAATTGGGTAGTAATTTATTTGACGTTTGTGGAGTTATTGAGGGTAAACATTTCTGACATAAGTGTGTATACATTTCTTAGATTTTTTTTTACTTTTTTATTTTTATAATTACACACATATGTGTCTTATTCTGCGTGCGTACATGAGTGTATGTAGAGGGAAGTTGTTGCTGTGAGTTTACTCGGCAGTTCTTTTTGCCATGACGAATGGAGGCGAGCTTGTCTTTCTTTGGAGTTTTGCGCTCAGCGTTTTTTCTGTGTGCTTTGGCAGTCCCTGGATGGGAGAGTGATTGGGTAAGGTGTTGCACTGGGGAGAGGGGGACAAATTCTCTCTCTCTCTCTCTCTCTCTCTCTCTCTCTCTCTCTCTCTCTCTCTCTCTCTCTCTCTCTCTCTCTCTCTCTCTCTCTCTCTCTCTCTCTCCGTCTGCTTGAGTCCCATTTTCTATATGTGAGGGTGGATTCCCATTCTCCTTACTTGAGAGGAGATTGAGTGTTTTTTTGTTGTTTGCCCTTGAAGATTCGGAGTTGATCTTGGCCTACTTTGCAGATCAGCTGTTGCTCAGCCTGCCCATTTTTTTTTCCACGTGGGATTTTGGATTTAATTGTGGGGTTAATTAATTTTGAATTTAATTTTGTGGTTTAATTTAATTATCAGTTTAATTAACGTTGGATTTAACTGTGGGTTTGATTAGTACTTTCTTTTGAGTTTTTGGGGATTAATTGTTAGAGTAAAGGGAATTACCATTTTGGGTTTCTTGCTGTGTGGGAATTCTTTCAGGGGAGATTGTTTTTTCTTGTGTTTTTTTCTGTAAGGGGTGTCCTTTCGCTGGCCTTGGGAATTTTTGAATTTGTGAATAGCCAAGAATAAGTTAACATATTTATTTATGAAGAAGAAACCTGCAAAAATGAAGAGAGGAAACAGTGATCAGAGATTCCTTAGGTCAACCTATGGTTGTGTAGGGTGAGGAGATTTAATCCGTGGTTTGAAGGGTTCAGTTGCTCTAATTATAATATGCAGGGACACATTAAGAAATTTGGCCGTGATAAATATTGTGGCAGTTATAAGAGTTATGGTTATCCTTGGCAATGTTGTCCATCTCGGAGACAGTATAATGGTAGTCCTGCATTTCAGAATTTTGGTAGCTCAGATAAGAGAGGTCCTCATGGGAATTTTTCAGGAGGATCTTGTGATCAGCGGACATTGTCTAAAGACCGATCAGTTGCAAGGGAAAGCTGGATAGGTATTGCTTGGGACATAGGACTTCTGGGGAACCCTCAGAGTCAAAGCCAATTGTGAATGGGTCTGTGCAGGGGATAAATGTAAGGGTATTTATTGACACAGGCGTCTCTATTAATTTGATGAATTATGAGTTGTTCAGATCGATTTTTTCCCATCGATCTTTTAGACCTGCTAAAGAGACAGTATGTGATGTTCAAGCAAATAAGTTACAGGTTTTGGGATACACAGATAAAGATTTGTCTCTTAGGGGTGGAACTTTTTCAGAACCATTTTTGGGTATACAAGGGGGTGCTTAGGGGAATACTTTGTTACTGGGTCATCCAGCATGTTGGAGACAAAAAATCTCGGTTCATGCAGGGGTATGTGGTATAACTGTGGCAGTTCCTGGGGTGTTTGTGCCTTATGAGGTGACAGATGCGAGTGTGATGGATGATGATGATGGATCGGGTGTGCATGAGGGTCTGCGGTTGGATGCTGATCATGTGTCATTGGGCAAGAAGTTTTATGGGGGGTTTTGTTGGTTGATGTGGTTCTTGGTCCTGGTATGGTTGCGATGGTGAAAGTTCGGGTGAAAAGAGTGCAAAAATCCAGACAGATGAGCGTGGAAGACTGTAGCAAAGAGCTGAAGGGGGTAGTGTGTACAGGTTCTGTAAGTAAGGTAACGAGTTCAGGGGATACTTGGGTGGAATTGCTAAACTGTAATGATTCAGTTAGTAATAATCAGAAGGGTATGCAATCGATTTTGTTGACTGGGTCGATGAAGATAATTCATTGAACATTGTCGGGGATTTTTGTCGTTTTTCAGAAGCAGATTTAGGAGTTAGGAGGTAGGTTTTTAGGGATCATTAAGCCAATGCTGATTATAAAGAATATGCTGGAGTGTAGAAGATGTTCTGGCCGAGTTTATGGACATAGTCACACTAAAAGGGGATAAGTTAGGATTAACAAATGTGTTAGAACACAAGGTTCAAGTTGAAGGACAAAACTAAGCCTATTTTTGCTCCTGCATATAAGATTCCTTTTAAGATTATAGAACACGTAGAGGAAGAGGTTAATAAGTGGGAGGAAGAAGGCATTCTTAGGCCCAGTTCCTCACCTTTTAATTTTCCGTTGTTGGCAATTGCCTAAGAAGGATGGTTCAGTCCGAGTTTATGTGGACTTTAGGAAGTTGAATGAGAAAACCATTCCTGATCTGTACCCTGTGGCGTGTTTGCCAGATTTATTTGTTGAGATTGGGAGCAAGAATATTTATTCCTCAATTGATCTGATGCAAGTACCAATTGGCAAGGAGAGTCGAGAGTACACGGCTTTCTCTTTGCCGAAGGGGGATTATGAGTTTACTTGGATGCCGTTTGGTCTATCAGGCAGTCCCATGACATTTACAGGCTAATGAATACTGTTTTGCATGGCTAGTTAGGGAAGTCCATTTATTTATATATGGACGACATTTAAGTTGCCACTGATTCAGTATAAGGACATTTAGAGTTTCTTAGGGAGGTTTTTAGGAGGCTTAGGTTAGCGGGTTTGAAGATAAAATTAGCTAAATGTAATTTTCTCAAGAGGCAAATAGTATATTTAAGTCATGAAATTTCTAAAGAGGGTGTTAGAATGAATGATGATAAAGTATGACAATTGTAGATGTTGCTACTCCCAAGAATAAGAAATAGATTCGGTCATTCCTTGGCATGGCTGGATTTTTCTGTAGATTTGTGAAGGGTTTTTCTATTCAGGCATCTCCCTTGACAGATGTCTTGAGGGATGATGTGCAGTTTGTATGGGGAGATGGACAGCAAGTAGCTTTTCAGAAGATTAAGGATGCCTTAGTGAATCCTCCAGTGTTGAAGTTTCCTGATTTGGAACGTCCTTTCATGTTGGCAACACACACTAGTTATGATGGTATAGGGGCATGCCTTATGCAGAAGTTCGATGGAAGACTCCATCCGATTGCATTTCACAGAAGGAAGTTTAAGACACGAGGTAGTCATGAATGGTTATGGTCGGTAGTAGATAAAGAGCCCTTTGCGGTAGTGTCTAGTTTAGTACATTTCAAAATGTTATTGATGGGCAATCAAGTAGAGGTTCTGATGGATCATAAGCCATTGTTGGATCTTTTTAATAAGCCGGATCTTTTCCCAAAAAGATCTAGGTGGTATCTGACAATCAGAGATTATGATCCTGAGCTTAGGTATATAGAGGGTAGACATAATGTTCTAGCAGACGCCCTTATTAGAAGTTTTTCTGATGCAGATGGTAACTCATGTATGTTATGTATTTGGAGATTGCATAGACTGGGATATTATTTTAGTAGAAGTTAAGTAAGATGAGGATGAGATTTTGACAGATGCAGAAGCGTTTCTTAGAGTAGAATTTAGTTAGGAAGGGGTATAAGCTACCTTTTGCAGGGCTTGAATTAGAGAGTAATTTGTTAGTTAGGAAAATTAAATACAGACTGAGGAATAGTGAGGATAAAGGTGATACAATGCAAATTGTTGTTGCCAGGAGTTTAGTACCTATGGTGTTGGATATTGTTCACTGTAGGTCTGGCAGTCCACATTTGGGGATTGAGAAAACGTATCAGAATATACGGGGACAATTCTTTTGGAAGAATATGCTCACGTCAGTAGAAGAGTTTGTGAGAAGTTGTTCAGCCTGTGATGCATGCACGCCATCAAGTCGTTTCTTGTAAATTGGGTTTATTCCCGATTCCTAGCAGACCCTCATCACGAGTCCATATGGACATTCTGAGCAATTTCTGTGAATCTAGTTATGGCTATAGGCACCTGTTTCTGGTTGTTGACGAATGAACTAGGTTTGTGAACAAGATGTTAGAGTGTCTTGAGGATGTAAAGGGCATTTGGAAGGTCACTATTATTGCCTATAGACCAGAAGCTATTGGGCTGAGTGAACTGGCAAATAGCAAGGTCATTGAAGCTCTTTGAATGACCGTTGGGGGAAATGATGTGAATTGGGATCGATATATTCCACAGTTGCAGCATAGCATTAATTCCTTGGTTAGTAATACCATTGGAATGTCTCCCAATAAGGCGCTATTTGGTTACCCAGCGTAGGGTGTGTTCGATTTGTTGCCTATTCCACGGGGTAATGAAACTCTCAAAGAGCTTGTTTCCACGGCTAAAGAGAGATATGCGCATCTTGCTAAGAATCTTAAAATGAAATGCGAGACATGGTAGATAGGAGTCAGCAAAAGCCGGATAGAGTTAGAGTTGCTGTGGGAGAAAGGGTATTTGTGAAAATAAATGTAAGGAATCGGTTGAACTATAAGCTAGGTCCTAAATTTGGGGGTCCTTTTCGTGTTGTAGAAGTAAAGAAGGGGAATACATTTGTTGTTCTAGATGAGAATACGGGTGTGTCTAGGTTAACACATATCTAAAATTAAAATGACAGGTTGATGGGAATCTTATGGGTTGATTCCTATGTTGTACTATGGGTCTGATCATTTTGTTTCTTTTTTTTCTCTCTCTCACTTTTTTTTTATGGTTTTTAAATGCGTGTACTTTGTAGTTGTTTTTAACTGGGGAGATCGTTGGTCCGTAGAGTTATGCAAATCTTTAATTGTCCGAGTTAGTTTTTTTTTTTTTTTTTTTTGCTCTTTTGTGTTGCAATACTTAGTTAAAATTAGGTGCAATATACTATAGGATTTTATAGATATAGGAATTTCTTTTTTATTTATTTTTTTTTACGTTTCGAGATCGGGTATCTTAGAGATTCTTCCTTTTGTTTTTATGCTGAAGTCTCGCAATCACATGACTTTGGGAGTCCTGGCATGGGCTAATTTCGTAGTGAGATTAGGCCCGTGTGTTATTATGTAAGAATATGATGATGTGTAGTTGTTGTCTGATGCAATATCTTTAAGTATAGAGTTACAGAGTAAGGTTCTGTTACTTAGATTTTTTTTTTTTTTTTGGGGGCGGGCGGGTAATTTATATATCGTACGGAATCTGTCTGATGTATTAAAGGTTTGGGTAAATCAGTTTGGGTTTAGGATAGGATTAGGAAGGCATTGATATGACTTCCATATTTAGATTTTTCAGTTCTCTTCTGGAAGGAGTAAGAGGGCTGTGCCATTGGTAATTGTAGTTGTTATGATCATAGGAGCGATTGCTAGTATATCAATTGCTGTTTTGCTGACAATAGAGCAGGTATCGACAGTATTTGCTAACCAGGGTAAAACTTTGATAACTTTACGAGATAATTTACCTCTCGGATGTTTACAATTGCCCTTAATGAATTCAGTCTATCAGTATGGCTCTCAGGTAATTTTTACTGGGAAGAATTTATATGGGTAGTACCTTGAAGTCAGTGTACCTGATAGAGGGTTGATTGTAGAAATTCCAGTTAGCAACTTGGAGGAATCGTTTCACAGTTTTGTCATATGACCTTTTCCCTAGTGGGTTTAATATTTCAGTAATAGTATGACACAGTGAGTAGATTAGGTACCTTTTTGGGTTGACTGTCGACATAACCAACTTACATTATACACCACTTCCTCGCAGTAGCACCTAATGAATGACTTCTATGAGCCTCAACTGATACAAGTTAGATATGGGGGCCATCTACGGTACACCTGCAGGTTTCTACACCTGCACCTTCATGAGAGGATCCAGGGTTTTTGGAGAGATGTCAGGCAGGACGTTTATAAATTGCTGTCGTTGCTGGGAGACATCTAATTGGCGCAGAGGATTCGTGAGCGCCGCATTCAACATGGGCTTGTGCAGTCACAGGCCGCCGTTCAGCATAGTTGGATCACCAGAATTCAGGATGTGAAGGAAAGCATGGTCTTGTGCAGTTGCAGGCCATTCAGCATGGTTAGATCGCCAGGAATTCAAGATGTGAGGAGAAGCAGGGGCTTGTACAGTTGCAAGCCCTCCAGAGTATTTAGACCATCAAGAATGCAAGATGGGAAGTAATGCGTTCTATAAACGAACTGTTATTGGAATAGCAATCGTGCATACGAGACAAATTATTTTCGTACCTAGTGCGAATGGTTTGCTATTACTTTGGAGCTGGCCCTTACTGAACTTTCAACTTGACAGTTATCGTACCTGGGCGAGGATGCCCAGTGGTAGATGGTCTGAGCTCCTATTAAGTTTTGGAAGACTTTGGACGAACTATGTGCTGGCCTGTCAGTGATACTTCTGCTGCAGGTGCATTTGTGTCGACGTTGGAGGTTTGCACAGTTGGGTATAGCGAGGATGTCTGATGCATGTATTTGTGCTTGCCTGATGATGATCAAAATTTAAGTCCATGGAGACAGCGTGATCGAACATTGAACTAGGGTCGTCACATTTCTAGAAAAAGTGGATTAAGTGAGTGCGTATGTGTGTGGCACTACCTAATGGTATATTAACAGGGGGATAGACTCTTGCAGGGGGACTTCATTTTGAGGCTAGGATGGATTTGGTTAGTGGTGCAGTGTTGAAGGACGCCATTGGAAAATCGGTTATTTGCTGCCATAGAAAATGAGTACCATAACTCATGAACACTTACATCTTTTCCAGACATTTGGTGGAAAGACCTAGAAGTGCAGCAGTGAAAATCCTCAGTGTCTCCATTATGCATTGTCCTGTTCTATTCCCCACTGTGCATTTTTCTGTTTTGAATATAAATACCATTTCAGGTTTTAATATATATGTTTCTTGCAACAGGAATTTTGGTTTCATCCTGCGAGGGCAAGTATTTTGGAAGTTGTGTTTTTTACATACTGTATGACATTTATTGCAGTCCAGAATAATTATGACCTTTTCACTTTGTTTGGTGACCAGGGTGTTAGTCACTAGTATTAGCTGGTTTAGAATTATTAACCTAAATATTTGTGAATCTGAATTTCCTCTAGTGATGTCTTTCATTTATAGGGGGTGGAATACACTCCATTTCATGATCGTAGCTTTTGCTGAATCCCTTTCGTTAAATTTGCCAACAAAGTCTAGTTTCGTACTTCAGTGTTTAATTCCAGTAGCCCTTTGTTTAAGAATAGGTTTTGTGAGAGGAGTTGACAAAGGATAAGGATTTTGCTGACCCAGGGAGCTACCGCTACCAGAGACATCTTAGGAAAGTAGTATAACTGATTCTGTAAAAAAAAAAAAAAAAAAAAAAAAAAAAGATACAGAATAAAGATGGCCCTATTTGACCTGGGGATAGGCCTATTTAACACACACACTCCTGGGGATATATATATATATATATATATATATATATATATATATATATATATATATATATATATATATATATATATATATATATATATATATATATATATATATATATATATATATATATATATATATATATATATATATATATATATATATATATATATATATATATATATATATATATATATATATATATATGTATATATATATATATATATATATATATATATATATATGTATGTGTGTGTGTGTGTGTGTGTGTGTATGTGGGTGTGTGTGCTGGGGAAAGAAGGAGGAGGAGGAAGAGGAAGAGATGGAGGCATGTAGGTAAGGAGGAGAGAGTTAGAGGAGGGATCTTCTGCCAAGGTACGAGTTAGAGGAGATGGAAGAAAAGGAAGATAGGGTAAGAAATTGTCCTCTGGATTAGAATAAAATCGGATTACGATGATTATAACTTCATTAAAAAAAAGGTAAAGTTCCACTGCGATCAATAAAGGAGAGCAAAAATCACGAGCAATAGGAGTCGAAGGGCCAACGAGACGAAAATAAAAATGAGCTAAACGAACATCCGAGGAGCATAAGAAACAAAAGTTGACTGTATTGAAACTTTTATGTCAGTAGGAAAGAATTCTGTAAAAGGTCTCTCGTATTGAAATATTAGAGGTAGCAAAGAGGAAAGATTGGGGAAATATTGATAAAAAAGCAAAAGCGTCAATATTAAAAAAAAAAAAAATGTTCAGTAACAGAATGAAACGGAAAAAAATATAAATGAGAGCACAAAATTAGAATATAGCTTTAACGAAGGAATAGAACCAAAAATCGTAAAACAAGTAAAGACAGAGTAAAATAATTAATTGCGGAAAAGTCACAGTACGGTTAATGCTTCGATGACGAAGGTGAAGCTTTGATTATGATCTTTGATACCTAATATTGCTGTCGCAGAAAACCCGAATTCTTGCACTGCTGGTATCTAGAAATTGAGCGACTGAGCTGAAATAGCATTGTGTACTGTTCTTGTTGAGTTAAAAATCGAATGTTATTATTATTATTATTATTATTATTATTATTATTATTATTATTATTATTATTATTATTATTATTATTATTATTATTATTATTATTATTATTATTATTATTTCAAGTGAATGCTTATTCGCTTGGGACAAATTTTAAAGATCATTACACTGTAAAACATGACTAAAAGGAAAGATAAATTGAGGAGGAAAAAGTAAAAATCAACAAGGACAAAGATTACATGCTGCATGGAGTAAATGATCTTTGACCTAACATTACTCAGAACGGACAAGAATAATCTTTAGTTTCTCTGAAACCTCGGTCACTGAGTTTCCCTTTCTTGGGAAATATTGTATGAATCACCGACCGAAAGCGGCGGTGCGCTGGAGGAATCAGGAATATTATAATTCGCTAATGTATTTGCGCTGGTAACTTCTTAAAAGTGTGATAGAAATAATAGAAATTATATAGTAATAATAATGATAAAAAGAGAGTAAAAATAAAGTGGCATGCCGGTGTCAAACACTAAAAGGTATCGTCTCCCGTAGGGGGGTCGTGCATTCAGTGCACCTCACGCGGTGCACTGTGGGCATTACTTGAGGTTCTTTGCAGCGTCCCCTCGGCCCATATCTGCAACCCCTTTCACTCCTTTCACTGTACCTACTGTACATTCATATTATCTTTCTTCAATCTTTCCAACCATCTTCTCCCAACAATTATTTCATAGCGCAACTGCGAGATTTACCTTATGTTACACCTTTCAAACCTACCTACTCTCAATTTCCTTTCGGCGCTGAATGACCTCATAGGTCCCAGTGCTTGGTCTTTGGCCTAAACTCTATATTCCATTCCATCCCTAAAAGGCATCGTCACAGGAAAAAGACCAATAACAGAAGCATAACCCTAAGATGTAAATGGTACAGAACGAACCCCCATAGTTCGGGGGAAAGTCCTCTGATATCCTTTTTCGGAATGAGTCCATTTCCCGCAATGGAACAACGTAGTAGTAGTCGTTAGGATTTGCCTTTGAAACGACTCCCTTGCTGGTCCTGTTTTTCCTTTGCTTGTAAATCGTACACTTCACTGCCTGACTGACTATTTTCTGGGAAAACTCGAGATAAATTATACATTCATTACAGATCTAGCATGGCTAAAAAAAGGTTAAATAGACAAAGCAGTGCAGTTAGGACAGAGGGAACACTGAACAGAAAATCCAACTATAATATGACACCAAGCGGGAGATAATTCTGAATAAAATGTCTAATCAGAAATGAATCATTTACCAAATTAGTTCAATAGTTTATGAAAATTAATTAAAATGTTCCTATCTTCCTTTTTATATAAAATATGATATATCTGTATTTTCTTATTGTGTTTCAGAATAGCTGCTGGAAAATAAATAAAATGAGATTAACTCAGTCATGAGTATCGGTATGCCTACTTAAAGAATACTTTACGAAATATCTCTTTTCAAAATAAAAAAATAAAAACACTATTTATATTGCTTCTTGTATTATTATATTTTTATGAATGATAGTTTAATTTCATAAAAAAAAAAAAATATTCCAGCCTGAAGGTCACCATATCTCTCTTCCTCTATTAATATGTACGTAAGCCACTCCAACATCTAAAAACATAACAGACACCTCACACGTCTCGAACTGTCGACCTAACCGCCCAGTTCTCCTCGCTGCTGGGAGAAAAGGACCTGGGGATTGGTACGATACACGTACACATCGTTACCAGGGTCTAAGCGATGTCAGGCAGGGCAGCCGAATGAGGCTACGGCCTACCCCAACGCCAATCAAAGTCCTCCAAAAGAATGCATCGTGCTTACCCCATATAAAAATGGGAAAAAGCACGTTAAAACGAAGAAGAAGAACATATGTATATATATATATATATATATATATATATATATATATATATATATATATATATATATATATATATATATATATGCTTAAAAATCACAGTAGATACACGTGACTTCAGTGTATAAGCGAATCCACAGGAAAATGACAGGTAGGAGTTCAGTACCAAAGGCTTTCTCGTTTATTAACGCATCGTCGGGGCACGACGATGCGTTAATAAACGTGAAAGCGCTTAGGTACTGAACTGCTGCCTGTCATTTTCCTGTGGATTCGCTTATATGTATATGTATATATGTATATATATATATATATATATATATATATATATATATATATATATATATATATATATATATATATATATATATATATATATATATATATATATATATATATATATATATATATATATATATATATATATATATATATATATATATATATATATATAATGTCTGTTACAGAGAGAGTACTCATAAGACTATTCGCAAAACTATGCATGAAAAAGCATAATGACGCAAGAACTTGTAGAAGGTGGCTCAGAGAGAGAGACAGAGAGACAGAGGGGATATGTTAGTGTCGATCAAGCCAAAGAGACCAAAACAAAAGTTTAATAGCTTTCCTAACGGATTTTTCATAGCCGGTCGGTAGCAAGTAAATTCATAATTTTATCGCATAAGGCAAAGACGTTGCTGCTCAGAAGGTGTGGGAAAGTGAATAATGAAAACGGTGAATAAATAAAACTGTGAAAAATGAAAAATGGTAACCTGAACAATGAATAAGGAAGCAGGTGAGAGAGGATGAATAAGGTCTTAGCCTGCACACCTCGAACCATGACGTCAAGGTTGACACCAGAAACAACCAGCATATAAGGGAGAGAGAAGGAACCACGAGAAACTGGAACCGTTCACGAATGTACTCCAACACTGGGCGGACTAAGATGAGGCGAATTACAGTGGGAGTAAGACCAGACGGCGTGCGCGGAGATTTTTTCCCCAAGTCCAAGTGTGGACTTAGCATATATCAGTCTCGAGACCAATCGACTTACCAAGAAGCAGCAATTAACCCAGGTGGAATATTTATATTTCCAAAGAGACAATAAAGAAAAACCCTAAGATGTTTTTGCATCAGTGACCCCAAGGATATTCATCTTTAATTGTTCCTTCAATGATAGATGCCAGACGCCTCCCCAGATCCATGCTATCTTAGTTCTAGTGCCAGCTTAAATAGGATATGCAAGAAAGAAGAATTATCGTAGTGTTTTCCACCGACTCAACTCCACTCCTAGCATATCTTCAAAACATTAACGATAACATACCGCTCTGCAAGAAAAGAGAAAGAGAATTTCATCGTCCTATTCGATTTAAAGAGAGATTTTCATCGACTCTACACGCTATAGGCATTTATCATAATTTCAGTGAAGTGTATTGAAGAAAGAAGATAACTTGAAGAAAGAAGAATCAGTGAAACGTGCTGACGAAAGAAAATTAAAATAAAGAAAGAACCAGTCAAGAAGAAGACTGAAAAATAACGTGAAGAAGAAGATGAAGCAAAATGAACAACCAAAAACATCATCTCCAACAAGGCAAACACGAAGCGAAGTCTACGCAGTTGACGGCACTTCGATTCGAAATGGCAAAAGCTAAGAAAAGGATATCCTAGTACACACGCATGTACACATAAAGTTCTTAAAACTTGAAATTCTAAAACTGACTTGATATGATACTTCCTTTAGATATTTAATTTAAAATACAAACCTTCCATTTAAATTAAATAGACATGCAATTAATTTTGGCAAAACTTTTTTTATCTTTCTTTATTAATCATTACTATCATTTTACAAAACATTATTCATTTATAATATTGGTATATACAAACTTTTGTTTTATTTTATTTTATTTTATTTCTCATTAATTGAGAGTTGTTTAGAACTTTTTATTTTTAGTGTTTGACCTTATTTTTTGAGCGGATATTTCTTCCAGCATTTACGTTGCTGATTAACCCCGTCGTCTTTAGTGTTTTTAAGAACTAAAATGAAGTTAAGATTAGCTGCCATTGATAAGTCAATGCCCAAGACGAAGTTTTCTCTATTTAAGAAAGCAAACCTTTCTATTCTTACAAAAAGCCAAATGCGTCAATTGAAAATGTCTACCTCTCCATCTCCCCTATAACATGTCAACTACAATTACCTGTATAATACACCCGAATAACCACATAATTAAACTTTGGGGAAGGAAAGGAGAGCTTGATGCCTGCAACTTAGAAAATTGGATTGAACAGCTAGAGACACACATGAATAACATGACCGGAAAGGACAATGAGAAATTAAATGAAGCCAAAAGTTACGTTGATCCGTCGACATCGACAGGAAATATAGGATGTTATGTTCATTTTGATGCCTATAGAAGAATTAAAAATTGAGAAGAATTAAAACAATATTTGAGGAAAATATATTCCACTGTAGACAAAACTGATCCCGTTATCAGCCTCGCAAAGATAACTCAAAATTGGAGAGTGGATAAAAGAAAACATCTCAGAATGGGTCTCCAGTTATATAACCTTTTTTTTAAATGAATGAGGCCATTTAGTTTCAACCACTCCATGGACTTCAACAGTAGGAAATGAGTAGGTAATAACCTTTGACAATTGTAAAAACCTTGTTAAGGATATCCTTGTTGTTGGGAAGTTTACTGTCAAAAACTATTGAAAAGCTGAACCGTGTTTAGAAGATAGAAGATGATGTTATTGGAATTGAAAAGGAAGTAAAGAAAATTTTAGGCAGATGTCCTGTCGACAAAACCTTCTGCATGGAATTTGTCGACAAAACCTTCTATCTAGTCAGATTTAGAGATCAGTAGAAATATCAAACGAGATGTAATAAGTTACGTGGAGATAATGAGTGATGTGGTGGACATTCGTGATGGTTCTGATTTGAAATGATATTGCAGTTTCTTTTGCTACATGTCCTTTATTATTGAGGAATACACTGTACATTGCATTTTGGATTAATTTGCTTACAGTAACATAGTTTGAAACTCAAAGTTTCTGGAGACAATGCTCTTTGGTGAAACCAAGTCGAAGCGCTCCCCTCACTCATTCTTCTAGCACCAAGTAGATTAGACGTGTGTTGTGTATCTTTCCCGGATGGCCACCCGCTAGATTGACCACAAGGCTTTAGGTAATTTTAGTAATTGTAATCCAAATTAATCAATGCCCATCTCAGCTATTGAGCTGAATCGTATCATGTTGTGAAGTAGCACAGCACTGGTCAGCCTGATGGGCAAAATTCTAGGCTCGATTAAATTGCAATAAAAGTGAAATTGTAGCAAACTTACCATAACTTTTGTGCCTTGATTCAGCTTACACATGTTCCAGAAATTTATCCTTTGTTCCTCGTTCTGTTCACTCTTAAATGTAAACCCAGCTATATTTTGTATTAACATAAAGGTGTTGTAAATTTGCATATATTATTCTTAGTAACGTAATTTTAAATAGCTTGGGTATGTTTTTTGTTATAGTTTTTTTTTTGTAATAAAATTTGGAAAATTTATTTGGGTTTTCTGTAGCAACCACCTGTTTGTGCTGGTTCGAAGCCAGTGCCCCTTGAATTTGTATCATCACCCAGAACAATGGGTGAGGGCCATTATTAATTGAGTTATTGTTGGGAGAAATTCTCGACATTTGGTTCTTCAACAGCGGACACACAGGCAACGAGCCAGGACGCACATGATTAGGGTATACCATTGCAGGTAGCATTAATTGATGCCGAATTTTGGATGTGTACTCATGACTTCATTGTCTTATGTATTGGTGGCAACGATTTAGTAGTGGACAAGCCCAAACCTGTAGAATGCTGGTGATCTACAGTGCCAAATTGTGAGATCACGTAATCATTTTAACATAACCACAGACTTGCAATGCAGATTTTGTAACCCTTCAAGTAGTCAAGATGGCGGCTAAAGCAACAGCCCTTATAACCCTCCTTAGTCATTTTGTCAAAGAGTCCAACCGAGAATTGTTATGGAATCGACCTGTAGAGACTTATCGTG
Source organism: Macrobrachium rosenbergii (assembly GCF_040412425.1). Lineage (NCBI taxonomy): Eukaryota > Metazoa > Arthropoda > Malacostraca > Decapoda > Palaemonidae > Macrobrachium > Macrobrachium rosenbergii. The sequence goes on from NC_089786.1 coordinate 27,504,423, forward strand.
ATCTCATTAAAAAAACTAACTGAGATCATGACGAACTTACCAACATTTTTAGGTCTGGTGTTAAGCTAGAGGATGTCCCTAATGAAGGAGTGTGCGATGCGCTCAATGAGGCTGGAGCTGCTAAAGGCACCCTTCAGGCAAGAGTCTTACAGCTTTCCCAGACTTATCAACTTTCTCAAGGAAATTAAGGGAGATTAAATTACCTGCCTTTAAATGGGATATGAGTGAATACGCAACATTCTAACAGTTTTTCAGTGTCTATGTGCACAATCGTTCAGAGCTAAATCCAATCACTAAATTTACATACCTAGAAGATGAGCCATCTAGACTGACAGTTGTTGTGCATCAATGAGAAGAATGATCATGTAGCAGTCTGTTTGCTAAACAAGTTGTATGGTAACTCACAACAGACATTAGCTCTGTTATTCAATTGCCTCTGAGATTTACCTACCCCTACCTTTGAGCACGAAAGCCTCAAAAAGTTCCAAATCAAGCTTGCTGTTGTGATGGAGCAAATTGACAAACTTAGTCTATGTTAGGCAGGGAAGGGATAGTATGTAACTTAGTGAACAAGAAACTTGTTGGTGGGGGAGTCTATCTTCAAATTGTCAAAATTTTTTGTGAGAATTTACAGTGCTTTGAGCGAAGTTCCAATTATAATGCCATCTTCGAACTCCTCAAAGCCTAAGACCGAACAGCCATTAGCTGCTGCTCACTTCAAATCTTACCCCTTTTGCATTCCGTGAATGATTGTCACAATTTTGTCAGTGTAAATGACCATAAGAGTGTCTTAATGCAATACCAACAATGTTTCAATTGCCATATGAAAGGACACCATAGTCATGAGTGCCATAATAACCAATATTGCAAAATTTGTGGAGGAAGTCACCATACACTCATTTGTTTCCAATAACGTAAAATCTAATCATAATCTTAATGTAGCTTCACCTAGTAACACCGTTCCTAGATCCAACCTTGTCTCTAAAGCCACCACTCAGATCCAAAACAAGCAAAAAGATAGCCCGAAGGGAAAGCATAACGTAAACAATCAGTGTAATAAATCAGAAGAGAAGCTGACTGTTAATGCTGGATTATTGAATTCTTATAGTAGCGTGGACTTACCACCTACTTTATTGACAACTGCTTCAGCTACCATTCTTGGTAAGAATAATAATAATAAGGGATGTGTCACCCAAGTATTTTGTGACACCAGAAGCCAAAGGAGTTTTATTTGAAACTGTTTGACCATTGAAATGGACCTTCCCATCATCAAAAGGTTGCCTTGAATATTGTAACCTTCACAACTGATGTGATGGAGGGGGAGTTTAACCTAGCAGTATGCTGGCTGAGAATAAGTTACAGTTGTTAGTTCATGATAGGGTAAACACACCCATTCACAACATCGGCTGATAAATGTAAGAGACCATTTGCAGCAGAAAGGTTACACACTTGCTGATCAGTAGGTTGAAAGTGACACACATTAAATTGCGAAAATTTTGATTGGCGCTGATTATTTAAATTATTTTGTGTATAAATTAGAAAAGTGTGATGGCATCAGCTTATTTATAACACCTAATGGAGTATCCACTTATGGGAGACTGCCAGGATCAGCTACCAGGGTGTTGATATGTCTGTCATAAGAACTTTATGTGTGTGTGTGTGTGTAGAGTTCAAGAGACTGAGCATGATGCTGTTGAGTGGTGGAGATTAGACACAATGTGTGTTCAGTCTGATGAGCAATTCACTGTTGCACACCATGCCACAAGTTGACGTGTTGTGAGCAGCATTAAACAAACCTTGTGAGTTTACAAGTTTAGTCTGCTGTTCTGTGATTGTGGAGGATGTCTACCAACTATAAGCTCGCAATTGCTCACATGAAATCGTTAGAAACTAGTTTCAGTCATGATCCTGAGTACCATCAGGAATGTGATCCATATTTACGTAGATACCAGACTCATTCGAAAAGTGCCAAACCCAGTCATCAAGGGCTATTATATTTAATGCTTCTTCAAAGCATAGTGGTGGGCGGTCACTTAACGAGTGTCTATATACAGCCCTAACTTACTAAAAGTGTTATTTGATTTGTTGTTAAGATTCAGGTCCAAGCCTTATGCTGTTAACCCCCGATATTTCTGAGGTATTTCATCACATTAACCTAGACCCCAAAGATGCTAAATGTCCTCATTTTCTGTGGTCAGAAAATTCATCCAAAATTACCACTTTTGAATTCAAAGTAGTCATATTTGGTGTAACCTCGAGCCCCTACCTCTTGCAGCAAGTCTTAAAAACTCATCTGCAGAGGAGGGTAGAGATGAGCTCATAAAGCACTTTTACGTCGACAATTTTATTAAGACATACAATTTAGTTCAGAAAATGATGCAAGATTCAGTTCAAGTAAAAGCAATTTTGGAATGTGCTCACATGCCACTCAGGGGATGGGCTAGTAACAATTCACAATTTGATTTTGAAATTCATGTTGAAGAACCGGTAGAAATTCCAATTCTTAGTATGGTTTGGAACCATGAGTCCAACACTTTGTCGCTCAAACCATTCAAGGGGAAGGGAGTGATAAATTAGAAATGGTGCCCAGCAAATGAAAGATCCTGTCTTTAGTTGTGCCCAATTTTGACCCTTTAGGCCTTGTATCCCAAATTTTTGTCAAAAGTAAAAACTTTTTGCAAGTTCTGTGGAATGAGAAAGTGGGTTGGGATGATGTGCTAACTCCTGAGAGAGCAGCAGAAGTGAGAGAAATACTCACTGATTTTATGGAGACTGATCAATTAAAATTCAAAAGGTGAGTAGTTTCAGAGAAGTCAGAATTGCATGTTTTTTGTGATGCTTCTATGAAAGCTTATGGGGGGAGTAGCTTATGCTAGAAAAGTCAATGAGGAGACTTTCCTATTAACAGCAAAACTTAGAATTGCCCCTCAAAAGAAACACGATTAGAGTTAATGGCTTTATTTGTCAGGGCCAGATTAGCCAAACATCCAAGCCAAGTCTTTAAATTTAGTTAAATAGCCTAACAATGTGGGGAGATAGTAAAGCAGCTAATGCATGGGTGGGTAGTAAAACTGAAAACAAGTACACCATTGTAGCCAACTGGGTGTGGGAGGTCTCTTTCATTCTACAGGAGTGTGGATTCAACTTGCAGTATGTTCCCACCAAGCAGAATCCTGCAGATGTGATGTCCTGAGGAGCAGAAGTTAAGCAACTTCACGAGCAATCCTTTCAGGCAAGAGGCCAAGCCATGTTACATACTTCCGGAATGATACATCTTCAATAGCAATGTCTGCAATACGAGAGTTGAAGAAGGAAGTTCAGCCAACACCTCCTGCTCTGTTACTTCACTTTTGGGAGAGTATATCCAACTACAGCTCTCTTTACAATAAAATGAATCATTTGTGTAAATTTCTGAAAATTAGAAATAATCCCTTAACCAAGTAAGCATATGTAGAACAATGCCATCATTGTCCCAATTTTGTAAATATTTGGAGAAAGTTGGAGAATCTTCTCATTAAATAGTTAATTTTACCAGAAAAATAAATTTAATTTTAATCAGTAGTGTAATAAAGTCTAGATATTGATTGAAAAATGCTAGTAGTATGATGAATGACTTTATCCTGTTGCCCCTAAGGGAAAACTTGTAATATTGTATCTGAAACATATACACCAAATTCATCTTCACTGTAGTATCAATTCAGTTATCTCACTTTTCAGATAATAGTGTTGGACGCCAGCAGTGAAAATGCTGGTTAAACGTATCATCAATCAATGTTTATAGTGTAAGCAGATGCTCAGAGCTCCATTGTCATGGCCTCCTCAACCTCAGCTAATGAGCCCTCATATGAACTCTGACGACATCGTTTCACAACATAGGACTTGATTATGCAGGCCAATCAACATCCAGGAGGATCTTGCATACATCCTCCTAATTACATGCCTCAGCACTCGTGCCGTCTACCTGGATCTGGTGACAAAGCTCATTCCTGACACTTTTGTTCTGTGTCTTCTTAGATTTGCTGCCTGTCACAGAGCCCCAGGAATTTTCTATTCAGATAACCACGCCACTTTCAAGTCTGCAAGCAACATGTTAGCCAATCTCTCCAATGAGGAGATTCAGTCGTACTTGAGAGAAAGAGGGATATGATGGTATTTCCAAATTCCATGTTCACCTTGGAAGGACAGAATGTTTGAGTGACTAATCATGCTGACGAAGCTTGCCCTGGCATTTTCACTCAATAGAGGCAGAGTGTGTCATCAACGACCTCCCTCTTACTTATTGTGGTGACACCTATGAGGATGAGGTTCGCAGTCAATCACATCTCCTAAGAGGTAGGACCATTCAGTTGCTGCCTGCTGCAGCCCCAAATGAAAGTATGCCTGATACCTTTGCAACAAGGAAGTTTCAAGCTGAATGTTTCAAGCTAGTTGATGCTCTACATGCTTTTCAGTTACATTGGGGCACCAAATGCCTATGGATTCTACACCAGCATCATGATTTCAGCCCTGGTGCACAGACTCCACTCAGATGCAATGATGTCACCTCAGTGAAAAAGATCGACCAGTGTCGTAAATTCTGGCATCTTAGAAGAATTTTACAACTTTATCCCAGAGAGGATGATGTCATTTGGTCTGTGAAGTCCTGTGTGGAGGTGAAGAATGTCTCATGCTGATCAAACATGTTATCATGTTGAAAGTAAATGACAGACATGAAGACCGCAACTGTGACACCATGTCAAGTGAAGTGAACAATGATACCGAACTTGTAAGTGGTAACAACAGTAACATGCACGATAGTGAAAGTATGCAGTGAATATTGACAATCATGAACTAATTGGTAATGATTTAGAGACAGTGGGCAAAGATATTAGAGAAAGATTGAATATAGTGAATGCAGACAGAACTCAGGGTAGACCCAAAAGAAAAGCAGTTCTACCCAACAAGAGAAAATGGTACATTGGCTCTGTGAGGGCAAACTATAGTGTTGTGTAAGAACATTTATTCCTTGAGGAGGAACGATATGGGACTATGAGAAGGTCCAGGGGCCCTTATAGTTAGGATAGGATGTGTATTCTATATGCTACCAAGAGTGAAGAGCACCATTATGCAATTTAATCACATTTTCATTGTTCTTATGCACTATGTTATGTTACTGTAAGTCACACAATAGTGTCCAGTACCATGTTTTTGCTGTGAACCAGCTTCAAATGTGAGACCTCCAGTTGCAAGTCAGACCTGAGTGTTGTCTCCTCTTAGATGTCATTCTCAACCTTCCTTCCCTGGCTGTTAGATTCCTCTGGCTGGGAAGATGTCGACAAAATCTTCTGCAGGCATTTTGTCGACAAAACCTTCTATCTAGTCAGGTTTAGAGATCAGTAGAAATAGCAAAAGTAATGAGTTATGTATAGATAATGAGTGATGCAGAGGACTTTCGAGAAGTTTCTGTTTCAAAATGATATTGCTGTTTCTTTCGTTTCATGTCCCTTGTTATCGAGGAATCACTGTACATTGTGCTTTTCATTAATTAGAGATATGGAACAAAGAAATTTGCCTACAGTAACATAGTTAAAAACTTGAAGTTTCTGAAGAGGATGCTCTTTGGTGAAGCCCAGTCAAAGCATTCCTTTGGCTCATTCTTCTATCACCAAGTAGATTAGGCATGTGTTTTGTGTCTTTCTCCGGCAGCCACCAGCTAGATTAACCATGGGGTTTTAGGTGATTATAATAACTGTAATCCAATTTAATCAATGCCCATCTCAGCTATGGAGTTGAATTGTATCGTTATGCAGAGTAGCACAACACTGGTGAGCACTATAGACAAAGTTCTAGGCTTAATTAAATAGCAATATCAGTGAAATTGTAGCAAATTTAACATAGTTTTGCGCCTTGATTTAGCCACCACATGTTCCAGAAATTCATCCTTTGTTTCTCATTCAATTCGCTCTGAAATGAAAACCAGCTATAGTTCGTATTAACTTAAAGGTGTTATAAATTTGCATATATAAATAGCTTGGGTATGATTTTGTGTTATAGTTTATTTTTGCAATAAAATTTAGAAAACATACTCGTTTTTTGTGTAGCCACCATCTGTCTGTGCTGGTTCGAAGCCATTGCCCTTTGATTGTGTATTCTCACCCAGAACAATGGGTGAGAGCCATTATTAGTTGAGTTATCACTGGGAGAAATTCTCGACAGATTCTGAAGGAAATGTTCTATACAGATCCTTAGCCACCATAGGACAAGATAGAAAAGGGCATAACAATCAGGCTGGATCTTTGACACCAGCTAGAAATCAGAACAGAAAACCAGGTAACTCATCTCAAGGAAAATCTTTGACAGTTACATGTTATAATTGCCAAAAAAAATGAGGCCATTATGCAAATGATTGCCATGGGCCACCTCACTGCTCATATCATAAGAAGAAGGGACATAGTGCTCAAGATTGTAGGGATAGGCCTAGACATAGATCACAGTCACAAGTTAGAGGTAGAGATCTCAGTCAGTCTCCACAAGCTAGGAGGAAAAGGGATCAAAATACTAACCAAGCTGCAAACTTCATGTACCAACGAGATCAAGCAATATCAAATGATTCAATGGTAAATTTTCACACCGCCGGTACCAAGGACATTCCTTCATAACAGATGAAAAGACTGGAACATCACACTTAAGCCAAGTCACGAATGTTAGTAAAATTAATATAAGGGATGAATCCTGTTATAGACCTATATTCCCTTCATATGTTGGTTTAGAGAAGTCTATTGCTGCATTCCTTGATATGGGAAGCCCCATAAACATAATCTCTGAAAAGGTATATATATCAGGCATATTTTTCTCACTTAGATTTGAACCCTTTTAGTAGACTGTAGAATCACACATTCACGGCAGTGGGATCAAGATAGTAGGACAAATTGATTTCCTTTTTAACTAGGAATAGTTTCACTTAAGAAGGCTCTACTAGTAAGAAGTATACATTCAGCGTTTGCACATTTGTTAATTGGTTATCCAACTATGGCTAGACAAAGGATCACTATTGATGCACATGGAGAGCAATTAGTGATTAAAAGGGGTTATAAGACATCTATAATACCTCTATGTAAAATAATTAGAAGAAAAATAGAATCAACAAAACTCTTTGCTGAAAAGCGTTCTAAAGAAAGGAAATACAGGGGAAAAGTATCAAATATTCAGCACGAATTCTCAACAAATCAGTGACAACTTAGAATCTAAGCAAGATGAGTACTTGAAATTAGAAAGAGGGTTAAAACTTAAACCCAGAGATAGCACTTGGATAGAATGTACAATAAATCCAATTTTTGAGGGGAAGGAAATTCTTACACTTACAGAAAAATCACAAGTAAATGGAGGGTAAAATAGCTTTACAGGTTATAAATAACAGAGGGGGAAACCAAACAAAAACTTCCTTCAGTTTTCTTCTGAAGATGGAAAGAGAAACCAACAAAATTTCCTGTGTATAACTTGTGTGTAAATATTTACAAGTAAACAAGTTATACACAGGAAATCTTATGGATTTCTCTTTCTATCTTCAGAGGAGGAAATATTAGCACAAGGTAAAGAAATAGGTCTAGAGTAAGTAATCACTATCCCTATTCAACCTCTAAAGAACGAATCTACCATCAATCAATAGAGAATGGAAATTCGACTCATGAAACAGAACTGAGAAGAGTTAAGATATCGACTCACTTGAAAGATATCAAAGAAGATTTGCTTTAGAGAAACTCATAGATCTACTGAGTGAGTGTATGGATATAGTTGCCATAGACGGAGATACACGTGGCAATACAGATAAGATAACACGTAGAATTGATATTCCACAAAATACCAAGCCACTCTATATGCCTGCCTATAAAGTAGCACATTCCCAAAAGGAGATTATTGAAAGAAATTCAAAAAATGGAAAAGGAAGGAATAATAAAACCATCAAAATCTCCTCTGTCTTTTCCACTTTTGTTACTTCCAAAAAAACACAAAATTTACTGAGTAGTAATTGATTTCAGAAAGTTGAACAAGATAACAGAAAATGACCCTTATCCAATGCCATCCATAAGAGATCTTATCACATTTATTGAATCCAAGAAATACTTTACCACAATAGATCTGCTACAAGGATTTCTACAAATCCCTTTGGACGAAGAAAGTACACCATTGACTGCTTTTTCCACTAGTAATGGTAGATATCAATATGCAAGAATGCCTTTTGGTCTAAAATCAAGCCCAGTGACATTTGTGAGATTGATGGATAAAATTCTGGGTGATTTACTAGGCAAAGATGTACGTTGTTATACTGATGATTTGATAATAGCCACAAACACCACTGAAGAATATATAAAAATGGTTAGAGAAGTCCTAAAGAGATTGAGGAGAGGAAATCTAAAGTTGAAATTAAAGAAATGTACTTTCCTTAGAAGGAAAATAGACTACCTGGGACACACTAATTGAAAAGGGTGTGGAAGTAAACAACTTGAAGACTAAGTCATTTAAAGTGTATCCAACACCTCGATGTAGGAAAGATGTGAAGTTTTTCTTGGGTTTAGCAGATTTTACCGGAAGTATATAAAGAATTTTGTAACCATATCAGCTCCATTAACAGATTTACTTAAAGAACACATATCATTCTAGTGGACAACCAAATCTCAGAAAGCATTTGATGAACTGAAAAAGACTAACCCATTCGCCAATAACTTAGTTTTCCAGACTTAGTAAAGAAAACTTTTTAACCACAGATGCAAGTTCTTTTGGTATAGGAGCATGCTTAATGCAAGGACATGATAATAAATACCATGCTATAACTTATTACAATAGAAAACTAAAACCCACAGAAGAAAACTACTCAGTAACGGACTAAGAGTCTCTAGCCATAACAGATGCTTTAAAAACACTTCAGATATATCATATTTGGTTATAATATAACTGTTTTCACTGATCATTCTGCGGCAGTAGAATTGCTCAAAAATCCGAATTTTTCCGGACGTGGAGCTCGTTGGTTTATGACTGCCTAAGTTTATGCATAGAATTAAAATATATTCCAGGGAAAACAAAAAGTATTAGCAGACGTATTATCAAGATATATCCCACAAGGAAATAATATAAATATGATCAGTCAAGAAGTAAAGTCAAGTGAGCCTGTATGTAATGCATTTACCATGCACAATGTACAGGAGTTTTCCATGCCAAACTTCATTAGGGAACAAGAAAGTGATGAAGATTTGAAAGAGATCTACAAATTTGTGAAAAATTCAAGGAAATTTAATAATTAAGAACGAATAGAATTAAGTAAGAGAACTGGATGTCCCGCTGATGAGCTGAACATAATAAATGACCTACTAATTTGACTGTGTCAAGAACTTGGCCCATTTAGATTATTTCAAGGCATGGTCTGTAAAAAGCTAGTACCTAAGAGCCTAATAAGTAAAGTTATTGAATTAATGCATGATGCTCCCATAAGAGCTCAGCCAGTTAAGAGATGAGACAGTTAGACTAGTTAAAAGATCCTTCCATTGGAAAGGACTTTACAAAGATGTTAACAACTATGTGAAAAGCTGCAATACTTGCAACAGTTACAAAGGGAGAACAGATAAGGAAGTACCTTTTGGAAAATATCCCTTTACACAAACTCCATTTGAAAGAGTAGACATAGATCTCATCACTAACCTCCACACCACGAGTAAGGGGAACAGAAATATATCAGTGTGTATTAACGCACTCACTAGATATATAAAGCTGATATCAATAACAGGTATAGGAGCTAAAGAATGTGCAGTTGCTCTCTTTGATAAAATATTTTGTAGATATTCTGCCCCACTGCTAATAATATCTGATAATGGCACAGAGTTCAATAACTCACTAGTTCAAGAAATTTGTGATACATTCATAGTTGAAATAATAACAATACAACCTTGCAATCCAGCTAATAATAGCTTAGTAGAAAGGAATAACAAAAAGTTCTGGACGAGTTAAGGCATACAGTAGGACAGGATCCTGAGTGGGATGTCAATATACCTTTAGTCCAATTGTCATTAAATGCTAGATATCACACTTGTATACAAGCAACACCCAAAAACACTTTAACTGCATATAACCCAAGACTACAGTATGCATGGCTGAATCAGCCAATACAGCCTAATTACTCTGAAGACATTATAAAGATAAGGATGGTAGACAAGTATCAAGAAGGACTAAAGCCAGTAGATTATAAAATTGGAGACGAAGTATACATAAGAAATGAAGTAAGAAGTGGCATCAACTATAAATTAGCCACCAAATTCACAGGACCATTGAGAATCATAGAAGTTAAGGAGGCAAAAGCAAAAGTAAAAAAAAAAAAAAATTTGAACTGATGTCCTGTCAGGGTCAGGAAAAGGGCTTTCTTCTTAGCAGTCATTTAAAAAAATATTTTCTCTTGGACTTTCTGAAGCTCACACTGATGTTGGTGACATTTCAGACACAGCCGGGGTTCAATTTCTGAGGGGCTGAAAGGGCTAGAGGAATTCTTCATTTCTAGCTGTTCTATCTTTATCTTTATTTTAATCAGTATTTTCTCTTGGACTTAAGCTCATCTATTCTGTCAACAAGGCCTATCCAATGGACAGACAAAGCATAGGTCATTGTAAAAAATATACACCAATGGAAATCCTAATATATTAATGTTAGGAGACACAGAAGGATTGAATGGAAGACCTCTTTGGTGTTATTGCTTGAATCTGGGAAGTGTTTTCTTGACTGTGGCAGAGTAAATGGTTTTGGAGAAAGTCCCAGGAACCAAGTCTCTGAAAAGAGGGGGTCAAAGAAATACGGTGTTGATGTAGAGAGGAGGAGATTGGATAAGCTGTGTGCAAAAGTAAGAATCATTATCTAGGGAAGTGTCTTTAAGTCTAGTGAATAGTGCCCGTACAACTGAATAAAAGAAATTATATGCATTACTTACAATAAAATAAAAATTTAAAATTTTTATTATTATAACCAATACATTAATCCATATGCACTAATATTCTCTACATCAAGATACTTCAAAACATTTTTAAATACTTACGGTTAATAATTTATTACATATGAAAAGTTAATTTCCGAGCCATATACTTTGGAAAAATTATTGTACATTTCGCAGAGAAATGTTTTTTGCCTAAGTTTTCCAGGTTAAGTACTTTCCTCCTTCCTTCCTTCCTTCCTTCTTTCCTGTGAACATATCCGTCCAGACTCACTTTATTATTTGCCTTCCAAGAACTTATAGTTTGCCGAACAAGATACTTGATGACTACGAGGAAGGCTTTATTTAAAATTCAAAGACAAACCTTCATGAACTGATTAAATATACGTTTACATTTTGATGTTCGATATTTACTCATTTTGATACGTAAAACATCTTGATCATTCGCCAGTTAATCAATAATTTTGATTAGCTTCATCTCACTTAGAGGGTGATCTATGTTAGTTTATTTGAGAGAGAGAGAGAGAGAGAGAGAGAGAGAGAGAGAGAGAGAGAGAGAGAGAGAGAGAGAGAGAGAACTAAATCGAAGGCAAAATGAAAATGTAATCTTGTTAATTCTTAGGTGAAGAGACTTATATGGATGGCATTTTATTAGCCTATGGTTCCTATATAGTAACATGGGTGCAAAAGAGAGAGATCGATAGCTACAGTAGATGGATAAGGAGAGGAAGATTTATGAGTTATATGTGCATAATGGAATGGAATTTTAGTTCATTTATATATTATATATATATATATATATATAATGGAAATATATATATATATATAATTTTATATATATTTATTTATATATTTGTGTATGTATATATATGTATATATATATATATATATATATCTATATATATATATATATATATATATATATATATATATATATATATATATATATATATATATATATATATATATATATTTACATACATATGGAAATTCATTCTTTCCTGTACCCACATTCATTCTTTTTGATGAATGACACCAATTATAGAATAGTTATAAATCTATGTAATTAAACAGTGTGATCAGAATGCAAATGAAGGGTTTATATTTTTATTTCTAAATTCTACACGTCCTTCCCCTGTGAGAACATTACCCGATCTCTGTGATGGTTCGGCGGTCGTCAAGTGTTCTTCATTAAAGCCTTTGGTTCATTCTTGTGAACACGCTGTGCCCTTCCATTATGTGAATCCCAATGCATTAAGAATAAATGTTGGTAGGACTTTTACAAAAAGATGGTATTCCGTGTAACATTTTCTTGCTATGTTGACATTTTTCCACCTCTTGTTTCTTTTCTGTTGGACGCCATGCTTTTCCTTAGGACACATACATTAAGGATAATTGACCTTTGTCAAGTAATAGCTTTATTTGATCATATTCTTCTTTGTATGTTTTCCGATATTTTCCCATGGAGCAGAGATTGAGACCAAATGATTCTTATGTTTTTCTCCTGAAAGCATCCCCCCTTTCTCCTCCCCCTCCATGGTTCATTCCTACTCCTCCTTTCCCTTCCTTTTCATTGGAACTTCTTACCCACCTGCTTTTACATGAGAAAATATCTGGCTTGGCTCTTGTAGTGATTTCATCAACGTTCTTATAAACATCAGTACATTATATCATCAAATATTCCTCTTCTTTATGGGCCAGGTGCAACAAAGGCACAACAGACAAAGGATACGAGATATTATTATTATTATTATTATTTTTCTATCTCAGTCATCCTATTTCCACCCTGCCTCCTTAGGAGTCCATCGCTTTTCTCACTATGTGCCATGTTTCTAATAGCACACTTTTCTGCATAAGTCCTGGAGCTACTTTGGCATCTAGTTTTTCAGGTTCCTTTTCAAGGATCTTGGTATCGTGCCTAGTGTTCCTATGACTATGGGCACAATTTCCACTAGCATATTCCATATCATTCTTATTTCTATTATCAGGTCTTGATACTTATCGAATTTTTCTCTTTCTTTCTCATCCACTCTGGTGTCCCATGGTATACTTTCTTCTTGATTTTGTCAATCAGCATCAAGTCTGGGCTATTGGGACATATCACCCTATCTGTTCTGATACCATAGTCCCAGAGGATCTTTGCCTGATTGATTTACATCACTCCCTCAGGTTGGTGTTTGTACTACTTATTACTGCAAGTTAGCTGGTGTTTCTTGCACAGGCTACAGTGGAGGGCTTTTGCCACTGAATCTTGCCTCTTTTTGTATTGATTCTGTTTAAGAGTCGGACATTCGCTTCCTATGTGGTTTATGGTCTCGTCTTTCATACTACACTTCTTGCATAAGGGTGAGATGTTATTTCCATCTATTGTTCTTTGGACATATCTGGTTCTTAGGACCTGATCTTGTTCCAATGTTAGCATTCCTTCTATTTCCTTCTTGAGTTTTCCCTCCGTAGCTATTGTCATATTTCGTTGCTGGCCAGTTCTTTAGTCTGTCTCATGTACTGTCCATACATTGGTTTGCTGTGCCATTCTTCTGTTCTGCTTTTCATTCTCCTGTCTCTGTATATTTCTGGGTCTTCATCTACTTTTATCAGTCCTTACCATGCACTCCTTAGCCACACATCTTCACTGGTTTTCAGGTATTGCCCCAGCGCTCTTCTCTCGATGTTGATGCAATCCTCTATGCTTAGTAGACCTCTCCATCCTTCCTTTCGTGTTATATATAGTCTCTGTATTTGCTCTTGGGTGTAGTGCTTTATGTGTTGTCATATGTTTCCTAGTTTTCTGGTCTATGCTACGGAGTTCAGCCTTCGTCCACCCCACTACTCCCATGCTTTATCTAATTACTGATACTGCCCATGTGTTTATGGCTTTCATCATGTTTCCATCGTTGAGTTTTGACATGAGAATTGCCGTAAGTCTCTGCATATATTCTTTCCTGATATTATCCTTCACCTCTCCGTGTTTTATATCCTCTCCTTCTATTATTCCCAGGTATTTGTATCCTGTCTCATCTATGTGTCTGATGCTATTCCCGTTGGGTAGCTTTATCCCTTCAGTCCTTGTAACTTTGCCTTTTTGTATATTGACCAAGGCACATTTTTCTATTCCAAACTCCGTCCTGATGTCCTTAGATACAATCCATAAAGTCTGGATTAGGGTATCTATTTCCTTGATGCTCTTACCATACAGCTTGTTGTCGTCCATGAACATCAGATGGTTAATTCTGTTGCCCCCTTTCTTGAGTTGGTACCTAGCATCCATCTTCTGTAGTGCTTTTGTCATGGGAATCATAGCTACTACAAAGAGTATTGGGGACAGTGAGTTGTGTCAAGGGATTCCTTTCATGATGTTAACCTCTGCTAGTTTTATCCCAGATCTTGTAAGTACTGTATTCCAGTTGCGCATTGTATTTTTTAGGAAGCTGATGGTATTTTCTCTCCCATATATTTTCAGGCATTATGTTAGCCACTTGTGTGGTATCATGTCGAAGGCTTTCTTGTAGTCAATCTATGCCATGCTCAGGTGGGTTCTCTTTCTCTTTCTATTCTTCATTACCATTTTGTCTATCAGGAGCTGGTCTTTTGTGCCCTTACACTTCCTTCTGCAGCTTTTCTGCTGTTGGTGGATGGTGCTTGTGTCCTCTAGGTAGCTGTATAGCTTTTTACTGATGATACCTGTTATTAACTTCTACATTATTGGTGGGCAGGAGATAGGCCTGTTGTTACTTGCTATATTTCTCTTGTTCTTGTCTTTCTGTACTATGGATGTTCTCCCTGTGGTCATCCATTTGGCGCATGGTGGTATGTGATACAATGGTGGAATTGTTCTGCTATGCGTGGGTGTAGGGCCTTGAAGTTTTTGAGCCAGTACCATGGAAATCACAGGGACCCGGGGCTTTTCAGTGGGCATTTTCTTCAGTTGGTGTCTGTCTGTGTCTGTTGTGATCTTGATGAATATTTGTTTTATTCTCCACATTTATTCTGCCTTGACTTACTGGAGCCATGTTGCATGCATTTTGTGTAATACCAGATTGCTCCATATGTTTTCCCAGGGTCTTTTGCTTGGTTCGGCTTCAGGAATTTCCTGGTGGTTGTTTTACCCTCTTAATTGGCTTTATAGTCTTTTCTGGTTGTTCCAAAAAGTTTGTTCTGTTGGTATCCTTTATTCCTGTTCATGTACCATTTGATCTTACGTGCTTTGGCTTTAATCCTCTGTTTCATATCGTTATTGTGTTGTTTAGTCCCTTCCCATACTATGTACTTCTCGTTCAGTTCCTTTCTTTTTCTTACTTCTTAGCTTCTTTTCTGCCACCTCTTTCAGTCTATTCAAGTCAGATCTCATCACCATGATTTATTTTTCCAGGCACCTTTTCCAAGGTGGTTGCTGTTTGGTTGCTTCTGTTTGGTTGGTTGCATTGGTTCTACTACTGGTCTTGGTTGTTTGTATCCCCCTGTGAGTTCTACTACTGGTCTCTTGTTGGTTAGTAACAGATATAAATATATTTATATATGCCAGGTTATTTGTTTCTGTGATGCCTGTGGTGTATAATTATTTCATTAACTTCGCTTGTTGTCTCCTTTAGTAACAGATAGAAATATATTTTTCATATATAGATATATAGAAATGTTCATACAGTATTAAATTACACGGTGAATCGTTTGGGGGTAGTAATGCATTGCATTTCGCTTGTATTTTTGAGGCTCTAATTGCACAACATCCTAGGAGATTGTTCGAAAGTAAGAGAAATAAAAGACCTATGAAACTCACAAGAAAAGTTCTGAATACAGCTGAAAATTTGTTCTTTGTTAAAATACAACTTTTGAAAAAAAAAAAAAAAAAAAAAAAAAAACAATCTGTTGACAGTTCAAGTTGGAACTGCTAGTGTTAGGGAACAGAAACTTACCAGCACGACCCTTTCTATCTAAAAGAGATAAAACTTGGCAGAAGCCGTCATCTACACCGGGAAACATTATTCTAGTATAGGAAGGACATATGACCTAAAACAGGTTGCGAAGATTTTATAAGTACAAATATATGAGCTTTACATATTATTATACCCAGCTTCCGTGTGGCATTTGCTGACACTGTCATTAAATTTCTCGTAAGTAAGATGTGACTCAAAAGTTTCAGATTCATTCAGAAGAGTCCCGTCAACTTGAATGGGAGGATGGGGTGGAAAACCGGGATGGGATTATTTATCGGCTCTATGTCATGATTGGGACTAAGGACATCTGCATTCCTCATTGATGGAGATTTACTGCATCCACAAGCCTTGCATTATCGGCATACTGAACAATCTTCTTTTCCAGGTCAACAACCATATCACCTGCATACAATAAAAATAACAGCGGACTAGCAACACCACCTTGTGTAACACCAGACACAATAGGTCTTGATGCGCTAAAGATATCAACAGCAACTCGATGCCGCCTACCAGTGAGGAAATCTTGAATTAATCCTAGACATATCCACCCACTTCTAGTTTCTGAAGTTTATAAATGAGTGCCTTATGATTTATTCAATCAAAAGCAGAGATAAAATCTACTTGGTTTCCTCGACACTCAAAACCCATATTAAGCTCCTTTGCAAATGACACGCCAAGTCTAAAAGAACATCGCAAACCCAATCACTTCCTATATGCATATTGACTAATAGCTAACAATAAAACCATGGATGGTCATTTGTCCTGCCCTTGATGACCTTTCTAGGGACATACCTTATAAAAAATACCCGTCAGTATTTTATTTCATTTCCTTTTGTGAAGCGGATCAGATATAGCACTGAAAATATGAAGTACCTGACAAGCTTTAATAATGCGATCTCAGCTGGCTCTAGAATTCAGCTAGACTGTTTTTCCATTGGAGGCACTAAGAATATATTAATTAATAGATATGTCCATCTCAATGGCTCAATAATCGGAAGTGCCTATATACTGGCAGACTTTGGACTTTACGACAGCCGGAGAATCTGGAAACGTAAGGTCTAATATATTATCATAGAACGATGAATAAAAGAAAACCGTCAACAATGAGGAAAAGTCATTTTAACCAAAAGCATGATCGAGGAAATTTGTTGACTCAGACTAATTTTTGAAAAGACACACACCGGTCTGCATTTATTAGGGATAAGGAAGAAGCACCACATTATCGAATATAGGTCTTTTATAACGAGAGAGAGAGAGAGAGAGAGAGAGAGAGAGAGAGAGAGAGAGAGAGAGAGAGAGAGAGAGAGAGAGAGAGAGAGAGAGACAGAGAAACCTCGCCCTACATCATAATCTGTCACCCATAAACCTTTGACCCTTATAAATCTTAAATGACTGTCCATAGTTGGGCTACACTCGTGAAACAGACGTGTGTTTGGGTGTGCGTGTGTATTTAAATTAGATGCAATTATCTGGTGCTCTGATTTACAAACACCGGGTAAACTGAGCAAAATTAAAATATTTACAGATAAGTAGTTACAGCCCTTAAATGTAATCACTGAATCCATTTGGATACTTAGCAATCCTTTCTTTCATGGAGGGATTCGAACCCGCACATGCTGTAAAGAACACACTGTCACAAAGAAAATAAGAATCTTATTTCAGCGCAAGTGTAAATTCATGCGTCGAGTTCAGTTGCATTTGCCACCTCCCCGTTGTGTTTCGCAAACGTTGAATTCGCATTCCACCTTGTAACGTTATAACCTACAGCAAAATAAACATCAGAGACTTCCTTGGGTGCCATTCAGTTAATTAGCGTGAAGCAGGAAAATATCCAGCCAACTCACTATACTTGAACAAAGTTGTAAACATGTTCAGTTTCCAAGCCGCAAGAACAGGTGTGAATTCTTGAGTGCTGTCGGGAAAGACAGCAACTGGAAGAAAGCCAAAGTTTACCAAAGGGAAAATTAACTTGAAGTTGTTAATTAATTAATTAAATGACTACTATTTATTCAAAGCTAACTTTGATCTCTCTCTCTCTCTCTCTCTCTCTCTCTCTCTCTCTCTCTCTAATTATTAAACTTATATTTAGGTTTTCAAGTTTAAATAGTTTTAATAATCTTACAACTTTTATTTTAAAAGGTAATCATAGTTTTTACTGTGAAGCACTAGATTTTCATGATTTTGACACAACTAGTCTTCGAAATATTAAAACATATGAGCAAATATTTTACCTCCACATGAATCATTTCCTCCGGTCTTCTCTTTGTTTTATAGACGCAAAAGACATTTGGAATTGAGAATTCACGTAATATCAATGACAATGTTATAGTACCTCAAACTTAATGAAAAATAAATATTCTACAACACTCCTGTGGGATGCAGATATCCTCGCCAGAGACTTCTTTTTGACGGAGTACTGATCACAAACTTACAAGTGTTTTTGTTGGTTTGGATTTATGTGTATCTCAAATGACACTGCATGTGAATTCAGTTCCATGAACGTCCATTCCGTTTTGTAGTTTTTACGAGATTCATCTAAAAAAAGAAGAGAAACCTAACAAATACGTCACCTTCTGGGGAGAGGTAAAACGGGATAAAAGTACAGGAAATATGAATTTTTTCCGGTTTTCCGTCGTGGAACGTAATTGTTCTCTATTCGCTCGAATAGGGTCTTTCGTAGAGAGAGAGAGAGAGAGAGAGCTTTCACTTTTGGAACCTTATTAGAAAGCAGTAATGTCTTTTCCCAGTCTGATTTAGAAAAATAAATGATTACGTGGACTGTAAGAAATATTTTCTTATCCTTTTCAAGAAGAACCTCCGTGATTTATTCAGACGAGACATTGCTGTCATACCATGTTCCATAGCAATGAATTCCGAAATACACCATTAAATAAATGTATAGAGGGAAAAAATGTATTTCATTTAATGACCGTTCACCATTTTGCAGAATAGGTGTCAATGCATTTTAAGCAAGATGGAGTTCACTGGATTATTACAAGAGGGATTCCAGATCATTTAACAAAAGCGAATATGTGACAATATATTCCGGAGAACTGGCTGTAAACCTAAATTCAACTGATGAACATCATTTGTATTTTCTGTTCATGGAAATGTATTCTTTCTATATATGACTGAAAAGACAAACTTTTATTCACAAACTCTTTACTACATCAAATGTAAACACAAAAAAACTATATTATCCATTTAATTGCATGTAGAATATATATATATATATATATATATATATATATATATATATATATATATATATATATATATATATATATATATATATATATATATATATATATATATATATATATATATATATATATATATATATATATATATATATATATATATATATATATATATATATATATATATATATATATATATATATATATATATATATATATATATACTACTATATGGAACTGAATGAATAATACCGAACGCGAGAAATTAATAGCCTCTTCAGCGGCTTTTACTTGTCAGCTTGGAAGTGAATCTGCATGGGAGTGAGGAAAAGTATATTAATTAGACAATGGAATAAGTCACCATATTTCTGTTGTAAATCATTCTTTTTTATTCAGTTGTGGAGCTTTTCCTATCTTCTTTTCTAGTGTTGCAATATCATATTCATGGCTGATAAGCATAAAGTTTTCTGTGGTGGTAAATTCATGGTTCACTTTTACCTTCTATATTTTTGCCATTCAGTGTATTCCTTTCACGAGTGATCTGGCAGTTACTGACTGACTTCGAGTTTGATACCAAAACTATAAGTTTTATAGAATATCATAGTTTTATTTCTATTTTTTTTATCTTGATAGATATACCTTCTAGTCTAGACAGATGTTTTTCTATATTTTATCAACATCCACCAGAAGCTGATTATTTCTAATTGCCAAAAATAAGTTTATTTCCCAACGACTTTCATTGATTGAGCTACTTTTCTTTGCCTGAACTCAATTCCCTGAACTGGGAATGCCTGCTTTTCTATTGAGTCCAAAACTGTTAGATACTTTCCGTTATTAGTAGCTTTGGTGCTTTCTCAAACTTTCCTATCTGAAATTCTTTTTGGACTGTCATCTCTCTCTCTCTCTCTCTCTCTCTCTCTCTCTCTCTCTCTCTCTCTCTCTCTCTCTACTAGACGAAAACCTGTTGTTATTTAAGGATGAATTAGGATTCATGTTTAAACCCTAAAATTAACTGAAGAGATACAAGGAAAGTTTACGCTAAATAAACATACTGCTTGGAATAATCTTGCAAATCCTGAGGATAATAGGCTTCGTTGAATAGGTAAACATGTACAGTATATTGACGAACTCTTATAGGATAATGAATAGTTTTATAAATGAAGAACTTTTTGCAAATCAGAGAAGAAACCCGAATCTCATTTAAAGATTAAACAACAATCTTTTGAAAAAAAGTCTACTATTTTTGTAAAAAGCTTTCTTTGAAGACGTAATAAATCTTTTGAAACTGAAAGGCAATCTTCCTGGAAGGTAAGTAATGTGCATAAAATGAACAGGCATATCATAGAAAAAGATGATGAGCTGCTTGAAGTGAACAGAATTTTATCATGGGGATCTACTTATAATGAATTGAAGAAATGTATATAAATATTATTGGAAAGTGATCTTCAGTACCAAGTAAAGAAGCAACTTGTATTGCGAAGCAATCTCATTTTCAGCAACAACCTCATCGAAAAAGACATTGTATTCTTTAATTTCAAATGTCATCTCCTTTGGAGAAGTCAAGATTACTTAGACATTACAGTAATCTCCTTTTGACAGGAATATGCTTCTGCTGCAACAGAAATCCTAATGGAAAGGAAGTGAATCTCCGAAGATTGGGAAGCGATCCCTTTTCTTGAGGTGAGCAATTTATTTGAATCGTGGAGTAATCTAGTACAGAGGGGAATATTATACAGCACTGAAATTGTAGATGTGATACACTGAAAACAATTTTAAAAATGAGATATCATTATCTTGAAGAATTCATTGATATTATAACTTTTAGATATTACTTTGACGAGGCGAAACCGAGAAAGCGAGAGAAATAACAATAAAGAAAAGGAGAAAAATGGAAGAACAAGAGGAAATATTGTTCCGTAAAACCTTTCATAAAATCCAATATGGAAACGTCTGCATTCTCGTAATGAAAACAAGCACAACATTTAGCGGATTAACTGAAAAATTGCAGTGGAGTAGAATTCACTTCGCTCGTAAAATCAACGAAGAGAGACTCATGTTCTTTCCAGGAAGCTGAAACGATACATACAAAAGAGGGAGAATGTACATTAAATGAAACAACAACAACAACAACAATAATAATAATAATAATAATACTAATAATAGTAATAATAATATAATAATAATAATTTTGCTGAATAAAATGGCTGCATTTTGCGAATTGATTTTAAACTGAGTTTTCTCAGTTCTAATAATTCGCTTTTCCTGCACATCAATATTAGTCAATAATTGGCCAATGTTTATATTTCGATGGATAAAACAGCGAATTTCTTACAGCATTTTTTTTTTATTTACACCATTACAAAGGGCAACTGAAACCTGGTAAGTATATTCGTAGACTTTCCTGACCGTATTTTCGTCGGTATTTCTTCTTTTTTTTCTTTTTCTGACGTCTGTCTAGTACTTCTAGTGCTCTTTCTGTCGAAATATTCCAACCAACTCGACGGTCATCTTCTGGACGTTGGGATGAGTCTGGAGACACAGGGTTGTTGTTGTTGTTGTTTTAGATTTACCTGGCCTTGTGCCAGCACGGGCTCTTGCTCCTAGAGCAGCCCGTAACTCTGTGTTGAAGAGTCTGTGAGATGGGTAGGTTAATGAAAACTTTATTATGATACATGAAAGTGATTTTGGTCAGGGTGAATTTTGAAATGAAAAGATTTAACAGGCAAGGTTGCAAACCTCTTTGAACCCTAAGGTACCCATCAGATGAGGATAAAAGTACGATAGCAGTGAGTGTTGGCTAGTGGGAGAGGCCAGCAGATGGAAAAAAGAATTGAGTAGTAGGCACAGGTAGCTAGAATGCTAGTTTGAGGTGATTCAAAGCCATATTCCTTGTCCGGTCCTAATTCTTGTGTCTGTATGTGTTTTGTGTATTTGTTGGGTGTTGATTGTGATGGATGGAATGATAGGGGAGGGAGTGATTTCTAAAAGAGTCAGCATCTAGAGATGAATGGTATGGCTTTTGATTTGTTGTCTGGGTCAGGTCTGTTGTGTCTGATTTAAGAATTGTGAAGGAGAGTGGGTGGTTAAAGATATGGATTTTTTAGAGTTACCGTGGTGGTGGGTAGGAGCATAGGAAGCCTGTAAATTCATGGATGTTTGTCAGTATGTGCTTTGTTATTTGGGTAGCTGTTCTTTCATTACCTTCATAACTTGTTCTTAGCTGTTCTGTTTCTGTACAGTCAAGAAGGTAGTGTTCCAGGGGTTCTTCTGGGATTGTTTCACAGTACTTGCATGGTTGAGGATTGTCTACTCTTCTTTACCATGTGCACAGGTATCCTAGCCTTAGCCTATGGATTATGACTGCTAGGGCCCGTGACATGTCTTTGGTTATATTGTGTGGTTTTAGGTTTACGGTGTCCATGTACCATTTGGCGGTTTTTGAGCCACCGAAAACAGCTCTTCTGGCTTTGCTTTCCTCCTGTAGTTGGCAGTATGCTGCTGCCTTGTTTTTCAGTTGTGTGAGTGAGGGGGTGATTTTGATACTAATGTTGGTGTGTAGCAACCCACTTTTTGCTAAAGAATCTGCTTCTTCGTTTCCTTTGGATTCCCACATGGCTCGGAATCCAGTTTAATGTTATTTCCCTGTTCCTGTTTTGATGGAGGCTTGCAATTGCCCATATGCTTGATAGAAGTCTGATGTTTTCCTTTGCTTTTCCTTTTGTTATAGCCTGTAGTGCTCCTTTTGAGTCAGTATGATTTGTTGTGTTCCCCTGCCTATGCTGAGAGTCTTCTAGAGCTTTTGCAATGGCAATCAGTTCAGTTTGTAGAGTGGAGGCATTGTCAGAGAGCCTCCAGCATCCTTTTTGAGGGTTGTTGAGTGGACCACCGCTGCTGCTGCCGGGATGCTGAGATCTACTGATCCATCCGTAAAATATTCATTTGTGGCTGCAGTTTTCCTGATTGCCTCTTGGGCTGCTAGCCTTAGCTGTTGAGCAGTGCATGCTTCTTTGCTTGCAGGGAGGACTGTAAAGTTTATCTTGAATAGTTCAGGCTCCCAGGGTGCTTGTTCTCTGTACTCTGCAATTGGCGTGTCTTCCTTGATTGCAGCAGCTTGATTTTGCATTCCTACTCTCCTTAAAGCTGCTAGGAGGTCGCCAGTATATGTCTTGTGGGGGGGGGGTGTCTAGTTCCTCGCGAAGCTCAATGTTTTTCTTGATTTCCCTCTTGAGTGGGCAGTTCCTGCTACCTTTCAAGGTTTTTAGCAGTATGGATATTTTCTCTGATCTGTTCTGTGCGTTAGAGAGATTGTAAGTTTGTTTCGTTTCTCAAGACACACAAGTTAGTCCACATGGGTGCACCTGTGATGAGTCTTAAGGCATTGTTTTGGATCACTTCGAAGCTTTTTTGTTCTGTGTTTGTGAGGTGAGTAAGGTCAGGTGCTGCGTACTTCACAGTTGACCTTATTGTCTGCTGTAGAAGGTTCTGAGGGCATGGTATACTGCTCCTTGTTTTAGAGAGGTGATTCTTCTCATGGCATTGTGCCTGCATTTGATTTTTTGCTTAAGTATTTCTATTTCTTTGTGTGGAGAGAGTTGTTTGTTGATATTTACTCCTAGGTACACAAAGTTTTCTACCCATTCAATGGGTTCACCCATGAGTTGTATTTCATTTGGGTTTAGGTCATGTTTAATTGCCATTGCTTTGGTTTTTGTTGTATTGATTTTTACAGCTGTTTTCAATTTGTGTTATTGCATTTTGCATATTTTGGTAGGATCTGTGCCTGTGTGTGCTCACTAAGCACACATCGTCTGCATATATGAAAATTTCCACTCCCTCTGGGCTTGTGATTGTGGCTACATTTTCCATTAGTACATTGAAAGAGGAAGGGCTAAAGTATTCCTCCTTGTGGTGTTCCATTTTCTAAGTTGAGAAAATCTGAGCTTGCGCCTTGGAAGGTGACTCTGGCTTATCTGTTTTGCATGTATCCTTTGACCCATGCTAAAAGGTTACCCTTAACTCTTTTGTCCACCAAGGTAGCAAGGATGATGGCTGCGCTGGCTAGTTCGTAGGCTTTTTCTAAATCGAGAAAAACTACAATTGACTTTCTGTTGTTTATTGTTGCCATTACATCTGCTAGGCATTCTTGTGTGCCTATTCCTTTTGTAACCTTATAGTCGATGATGCAGTGGCCCTGTTTTCCATACGAGTCTGTTTAGTACCATTTTCTCTGCAGTCTTTTCTGTGCAGCTGATGAGAGAGATGGGCCTGTAGGAGTTTGGTTCCTTGGGTTTGGGAATTGGTTGTGTGTTTTGTTGATTCCATTGTGTGGGTCTGACTTGCTCAGTGTATGTTCTGTTGATTATGTGTAGATGTACTTCCTTGGCTGCTGTGCCCATATTTTTCAGCATACTGTATGTGATCATGTCTGATCCTGGAGCTGTGTTCTTTCCTTTTTGGAAGGCTTTGTTAAGCTCATTCATTGTGAATGGGGTGTCAGCGTCGTCAGGCTCATTGCACACTGTGTTGATAACTAGCCATCTCCCTGGATCTAATGTCACCTGCCTTTCCCTTGTGGCAGGTGGCAGATGTGCCATTCTGGTCTTGTCAGCAAAATGTTGCGCAAGTCTGTTCGCCTCTGCCTGTGGGTTGGGATGATGTGCTTGTGGTGGTCTGGTCTTTCCTGATACCTTGTTGAACCACCACCATATTTTCACTATTGGGGTTAGAGCACCACATCAGCCAGGTTTCTTGCTTTACTTCTCTGGCTGTTTGGGTTGCATGATTCCTTACATCCCTTAAGATAGCATGTAGTTCATCTGTGGGGTGTTTCCTGAAGAGCTTCCTTGTTCTGTTAACTCTCGAATTCATTTCCTTTATTCTTGGGTTGTAGTACCAGCAGTCTTTGTGGGGGGTTTTGTTTGTACCAAAGGTTCTCTTTGGCACAGAAGCATTTGCTGCACTGTGTAGGCTCTTTTCAAAGTCCTCTTGCAGTTGGTTCATGTTTTGGGCCGGGTCTCGTATGTACTGTGTTGCCCAACTGGTCATATGGTTTTCAAACACTATCCAGTTGGCCAGATCTGGCCTCCAACCTCCTGGAGGAGGTGGTGGTGGAGGTATTATCCATATGTTAGTTTCTGTTGCAAAGTGATCACTGGCAAATATTGGATGCAATTTCCATGTGCAGTTTTCCTGTAGATTTTTGGATATGA
Source organism: Macrobrachium rosenbergii (assembly GCF_040412425.1). NCBI lineage: Eukaryota > Metazoa > Arthropoda > Malacostraca > Decapoda > Palaemonidae > Macrobrachium > Macrobrachium rosenbergii. The sequence goes on from NC_089786.1 coordinate 27,529,705, forward strand.
AGCTCAAGTCTAGCCTTCCACCTTGGAGGTGTGTTGCTTCATTGATATCATTTAGCAGCTTCACTTCAGGAAATTCTTCCATTAGCAGATTTATGTGTCTGCCTGCTGCATTTGTATGTTGCTGTGAGTGTAGACACGGGTGATGGGCATTAAAATCTCCCGCGAAGAAGGTGTTTTCGCTTGTGGCGGAACCGAAAAGGTTTTCTCCTTCAAAGGTTTTGTTATGGCATTTGTATATGTTGTGCACAATTAGGGAGATATTTGCTAGTCTTATAAGGACACTTAGTGTTTCTATCCCTTGACCACAGTCTATATTTCTTGTTTGTTCAGAGGGAATTGTTGCTTTGATAGGCGTGATTAGCCCTCTGTTTTCATTTGTGTGTGGGGTTTTGTACACCGTATATCCCTGGAATGTGAATTTGGCGGTTTCTCTTACTAGAGTTTCTTGTAGGAGGATGACATCATGCCCTTCTGATAGCACTTGTGATTGCAGGAGGGCATATTTTGTGTTGGCACTGTTTATGTTCTTCCATTGAAGGATTTTGAGATTGTTCTGTAGTGTATTCCTGCAGTTTTGGTTGTCTCTATTATTTGTATTTAGTTCAGCCATATTGGTTTATAACAGGGCTGCAACTGTGTTCCTCAGTGTTGCTGTGTAGTCCACTCCTGGGAAGAGTTTTGCTATAACTGCTTCCACAACTCTGGCTACCTCTCGTCTAAATTCCACAGGGGTGATGGAGACTGCATTTCTTTTGGAGGGGGACTCTGGGGTGCTGTGGGTAGGATGTGAGGATGAAGGTGCGGTGGTAGGGGTGGGCGGGAGGGTAAGTAGGGTGTTTTTCTGGATGGGGTGTTGATGGTGGAGAAAGGAGTAGGATTTGGAAGTAGGGGTGTTTTTGTGACTGGGGTGTTGTAGGTGGAGAAAGGAATGGGATTTGTGGATGGAGTCTGTGTGTCAATGTGTGTGTCTTGGTGTCTGTGTTCTTTGAGTCTGGGGTCTCGTTTGTTTATGTGGGGTGGTGGTGGTAGGGTTTTGTGTTGTTGTCTGTGTTGCTTAGGCTGGTGTGTGGGTGCAGTTTGTTGTTGGGGTTGTTGCATCTGTTGTGTAGGATTGTGTGTGTGCTGCTGTGGAGGTCTTGTAGGAGGGGCTTGCTGTTGGGGCTGTTGGTGAGGTAGTTGTTGCTGGTATGGTTGTTGTAGTGGTACTTGTTGCTGGTGTGGTTGTCTGAGAGGTAGTTGTTGCTGATGTTGTTGTCGGAGGAGTAGTAGTTGTTGCTGGTGTGGTTGTCGGTGGGGTAGTTGTTTCTGATGTGGTTGTCGCTGGGGTAGTTGTTGCTGGTGTTGTTGAGCCTGAGGTAGTCCCTTCATTTTCCAGATTATCTGAAGCCGTGTCGGGCACCCTTTGTACCACACATGGTGTCCTTGCCCGCAGTTGGGGCATTTAACTTTTGTCTTCTCTTTGTTATTGTGTTGCTGTATGCAGCTGGTGGTGCCGTGTTTTGAACTGCAGACACCACAGACTACATATTGTGCTACGCATTGTTTCTGGGGGTGTCCGAATCGCTGGCATTTGAAGTATCTCAAGGGTTCCGGTGTGTAGGCCTCTGTAGGGAATTTTCTCCATATTGGGATAACCACTTCATCTGGTCTCCTTCCTTTGAATACTACCAGTACTTTTTGTGTTGGCTCTCCTGCCTTGTTCCTACAACGTACTGCGTCCTGAATGTAGGAGAGTTCCTTTATGGGGTCTATGGGGAGGGTTACTGGGTATCGACAAATGATGCCCTTCTGTGTCCTTTCTGCTGGGTCTAGTATTTGTGCTTCCTGCTCCAAGATCTCAACTGCTTCTGTCGTCTGCGGTGTAATCGTGAAGAGTCCACTATGGTTTGGTCACGCCTGTATATGTATTCCTGGATGTTTCTTCTCTAAGGCTGCTACTGCGGCATATGACTTCTCATTTTCTTTTGGCATTGGTCTGAATTTGGGGAATGGGAGTGGAGGGTATTCATTTAGTGATTGTGTATTTGTGTTTGTGGTTGTTTTTGCTGTGTGGGTCTGTTTTCATGCTTTCCTGAGGGCCTTCCTCTTTGTCACAAATGTAAATCCGTCATTTGTCTGTATCTGTCTCTCAGTGTCGTTGTCAGTGTCAGAGCTCTCATCCATTCTTGGTCTTTGAGTGTCCTGTGTGTAAGCGGTGGGAGAGATGGAAAGGGGTCTGGCTCGTCGTCTTGGGGCAGTCATGATCGGGGTAGCGGATGATGAGGGTGTCATGCTGTTTTGAGGTGAATCTGTGGGTGAGGGTGTGTCTGTGAGCGTGGCTGCCATGTCTAGGTTGTGGGGAGGAGAGGATGGTGAGGAAGATGTGCTGCTGTGAGGTGAGGGTGTTGTGCTGCTGTGAGGTGAGGATGTGGGTGAGGTTGTGTCATTGATTGTGGATGCCAAGGCAGGATTGCAAGATGTAGAGGATGAGGAGGTTGTTGTGGTGCTGAGCTGTGAGGATGTGTGGAAGGGTGTGTTATTGTATGAAGATGCCATGTCTGCTTGCTAGGAGAGTGAAAGAGATGGAAGAGGTCTGTGAGTACAAGTAGAGAGAAGGGAGATTGGTGGGAGTGAGTGATGTTGGTATGTGAATGATTTTGGGGGGCCCTGCCTATCCTATTCGTAGCTGTTTACTGCTCTACAACAGTAGCTGCTGAGGAACCTTCTTATTTGTTCCACAAATAAAAAGACTCAGCAGTCTAGTCTTGTAGTCAGGGAAGTGTATATTTCTGGTCTTACCTGAAGGGCTTGTGTGTAATTCTCTTATTAACTGGTTGCCTGATGGGCTTTTTCTATTTTCTGGCTTATTTAAGACGCCAGCCTAAGGGACCCTATGCCACTTGCAATGAAGAATTGCGAGAGTGGGAATTTTTTTGGCTCTGAGTCTTGCTTCTCCTGGAGTTTTAAGACCACAAGGGCTACCAGATTTTCCACAAGAGAGCCTGTTAGTAAACTGAAGAGGTTAGGGGACAGGAAAAGAGTCAGTGATAATTGTGCTTATAATAGCAAGAGAAGCTCTCTCAGGATCGTATTCCAACTTTCAGCGCGTCGTCTAATTTAGTCGACAGGGCTGAGAAACCAGAGTGAGAAAATCTGCACTCTTATTGGTCGGAAGTAGATGTTCTCAAGCTTGAATCTTTGTCAAGGTTTACAGACGGGCAGTCGGTCTTCCAATTGGCCGGGGCGATCAGGTGGGCGGGGACAGTGGCAGCAGCTCTCTGGTTGGTGGGAAGCAAACAGCCTCAAGCTTGAAATTCGTTGAGAAGCTTCATAGTCCGGCAGACGGTCCTCTCATTGGTAGGCGGCGATCTGGTGGGCCTTGACTGTGGGAGCCGCTCTCTGATTGGCGGGTAGCGGAGAGCGACAAGCTTGAAACTCTGGGAGAAGCTTACAGTCTAGCAGACTGTCCTCCCACTGGTCGTCGGAGATCTGGTAGGCGGAGACAGCGGCGGGAGAGGAGAAGACAGCGGCAGCAGCAGTGAAGTTGTCTACCTGAGGGCCAGGAGACAACTGAGACATAGGGTGCTCGTGGCGGTATATATAGGGGATCTCGGATGAGGTCGATTTTTCATTGGATGCTGAGGCGATTCTCCTCGGGCGAAGTCTCCTCTTGTGCAGTGATGGTTGTGTGCGCTCTTGCGTGTGTGCGTTGGAGTCCATGTTAGAGAGTGTATTATTAGGAGGGTTGCTGCCCGCAGATGGACGTTCCTGATTGGCTCATTCATCCTGGGTGCCAGTGGGTGTCACCTTTCATGCCAACGTCAGGAGGAGGAAGGTCTCCTGTTTGGTAGTGAGACTCGGCTTTTCTCTCCTGATGTGTAGGGCTTCCAGGAGGCGTAGGCAGTGATGGCTGGTTGCTTGATCTATTATCTCTATGTTGGGGATAATGTCATTCCTTTTTATTTTCCTGGCATGATCTGGCATGGCGTCTTCCTTTTTCTTCTTGCTCTGCGGCTGTTATGTGACTTTTAAACAACATGGCACTGAATTCATTGAATGGATGATGGTCATATCTCCTTAAACGGCGTAGTACCAAGGATTTACGGAGCACTTATTCAGACAGGCACTTTTTCAAGAACTTTAGTTGAATTCTCGTGGAGCGGGCAGCCAAAAAGACTTGGAGATGGTAGTGACTACACATCTCAAAAGAGGAAACGGGATAGCAAAAGTAAACATAGCCCTCATTATGTATAACTGATTCATGAAGACATGGGATGTGATGAGTGTATAAATAAAGGCAAATGCCACAAAGAAAAAAAAAAGAAACAATGGATTGGTTGCTAGGCCTTTCGACACAATGGTCCTTTACTAGGAGACTGATGAAAAATATAAAGATAAGTTTATAAGAAAGCTCATATAATTGACAGATAACATATGCATATCGCTGACGGTGGGGTTTATAAGGAACAGATGCACCTGGAATCCAAAACAAAGGTAAATCTTTTGAGAGGTTTTACAAAGTATTCGGCCAACGGGATCAAAAGCAGGGAAAAGTCAATCAAAGGATTATACTGAGGAAGAGACTAACCAACAAAAATTACCTTGGAATGGATAAGCTAAGTACTTGTTTATAAAAGTACAAACACAAACCGTCCAATTACGATCTTTTTTTTGGAACAACAATTAATGGAAAGTTATATAGACTGATAGATTTCTTAGTAACACCTTCCTCAACCATCTTGGCGACTTCTGTAATCTCATTCTGAAACTTCATGGGAATTCGGTAAGAGGATACGTAACGATTTTATTGGGATCCTTGAGTCTAATCCAATGTCTAATCACACTAGTTTTAACTAAACACCCAATGTTAGTAGTAAATACATCACTATACTGTGTTTAAAAGGCTTCAAACTTCCCCCTAACATTATTTTCCTTAATAAATTTTCCTAACTTGTTCATTATTGGCTTTAAAATACTATCATCACACATTAAGTGAACATTACTGTATGTACCTCCGCTACAGCTAATATCGGATAATGAAACACCAACATCCATCAAGGGTGTATTTTCATTAAATATTAAGTCCTTATTTAAGCAATTAAACACTTCAATCACTGCTTGGTATTACTGCTAATGGTTTAAAGTGCCTTTGTTGCAAATAACCCATTTACCAATACAATTTCTTAAATAGGTAAGTCCTTCTTGGCTGTCACAATGATGTAGATAGAATATTAGGTTCAATAACTTGGGTCGAAGTAGCAATTACCTGTGAATATGTATTTTGTTGAGTTGGCGTTTTTATTTCCGATAGACCGAACACTAATTGGCTCCTCAATGTAAGTAACTTTGCCCTGAGTTAAAATCTTATCATCAGAATTTTCCTTAAGGGTGTGAGAAACCTTAACAAACTTCCATGTCATAAAAGCTCTATGCTTCACGGAGACAATAACAATATTATTCTGTGACATACATGGATAACCCAGAATAACCACGGGGAACATCTGAAACCCATCTACCATAATAAAATCATCAGTGAAACGTGTTTACCTATTCGGTATTGAACCTTAACAATGCCAACTATATTTAAATTATAACTACCTATTCCTGCCAACTCCACATGAGTTTTCTCAACAGGAAAGTCTGGAAAAAGTAATGATGAGATTTTAAGTCCAACAAATTATGAGGATTACCCGTATCCAGGAACAGTAAATGGTTTATTGTGTTTACTGACTGCTTTTATGAGAGGTTTGTCATTTTTGTTACTATGGATAAATACAAGTATTCTAGTCTTATCCGAAAGAGAATGTTGGGGTGAAAAGTCATAATGCTTATCTGACGCTCGTGGATCTTCCTGGACATCACATTGATCAGCCAGCATATTAAATGTGTTATTCAACTGCAACCCAGAATCATCAGTCTTACTATCAGAAGCTATTATGTTGACAGGACTTTTTCCTTGACAAATGGAAAATTCAGTACATTGGAAGAACTTCCCTGTTCCTGCACTGTATTTACATTTGTTTCATCTTGATGGGTGCTGTTTTCTTTCTTCCCTTGACTGTTTCGTGGACTTCCTATAGTGATAATTTTTATTTTGATTAGAATTTAATAACATTTAATAACATTTAATAACAAAATCCTGAACCATAGCCTGCAAAAAAATACACCCCGACCGCAAATGCACACAATATTAAAACTTTGCAAAAATGCTCTAACCCACAACAAAAAAAAAAAAAAGAGAAATCAAAATATCCCTTTAACAGTGATTATTCACAAATTCCACGGGAGCAAATCCTTGCTCTCATACGAACTCCAGTAACCCAGTCAAATAGCGGAGTGCAAGGACATTTGGTATTCAAGGTTAACTCCCCAAGATCCGACACAATAAAAAAAAAAAAGAAGAAAGATCCGAGCAGGAAAATCCCCATTCATAATTATGTCGAAGACCGAGGTGAAAGCACCGGGCCTTTGTTAATCACTCTACACTATGCCACCAGCTAGGAAAGACTACTCATTGCTCTGAATACCTGGTTACCTCCCGGAATAGAAATGTAAGCCGAGGAATTCTCCTCTATGCCCCGAAACACCAACTGCCCCGAATTAAACCTATCTCTAAATGCCTATCACCATTTATCCTCCCTCTTCGGCGTGGATTCGACCTATCTCTACAACTGAAAAGAAGCGTCTCATCCGAAAAGAATTTTCTCTCTCTCTCTCTCTCTCTCTCTCTCTCTCTCTCTCTCTCTCTCTCTCTCTCTCTCTCTCTCAATTCTAAATAAATCCCTCCAACTAAAGTGTGTGAAATTAAATTCCCTTTACAAAAATAAAGTTTTATTTATACAAGAAAACTAACATAAACAGGTTCATTATGGTAACCAGACATAATGAAAAAAAAACTCTAAAAAGATACAAGCAAATAAATGACTTCCCAAAAGTATTACACCATTTTAACAGTAATGGGACTATCTCCCGTGTCTACACTGTCACTACAAAAAGTCCCCTCACTTTTAATTCCATTGTACCAGTCTCAGTTGGCTATATCCCTACAACAGCCAAATTCTAATAAGCTCATACATACAACCATATTTACCTTATATGGTTCACATGTGTCATTCATGCCCATAGATGTGAAACATCCGTAAAAGAAAAATAAATCCTATTAACCCTGGCCACTTTATGTTTTCACACCATCAAAATACACGAGAATAAAAAAAATGGTACAAGATAAAACTAATGCAATCGATGATAAAAAATGTAAATAGAAAATAATGCAATCAAAATTTATCTTCAAGACTCATAATTCAGGCGACAATTCGAACCCAAGCGCCCTAGCTATGTCAGAGTTCAAAGCAGAATAAAATATTATTCCACAAAAGGCCTAAGCTCGAGGCAAACGCAGGTATATACAAATGAACCAACGTACCTCAATACCCAACCTTTAAAGTAATTAAAACCAGAAATTCCTTCGAGAATGTTCCAAAGAGGAATGTGGATGCATATCTGTTCTCATGGCCTGTCGCTAGGCGACCTCACTCCACCTCAGTTTAACGAACTCTTAATTACCTGCGCGCTGATTTGTCACCACTAATCACTTGAGTAAACAAATTTTCCAGCACTGAACATCACGCTGCTTCGCAGCCAACGGGAATGCCACGACTCCATAATACACACACACACACACACACACACACACACACACACATATATATATATATATATATATATATATATATATATATATATATATATATATATATATATATATATATATATATATATATATATATATATATGTATATATATATATATATATATATATATATATATATATATATATATATATATATATATATATAGTTTCATATATTTTCTTTTATAGATATAGATTCCATATATAATATATATATATATAATATATATATATATATAATATATATATATTTTATAGTTGTCTAAAAATATATATTATACCTATATTTCCCTTATATATATTTTATGTTCTATATATATATATATAGATATATAGAAATATATACTGTATATTGATATGTCTTATTAATTCCACCTATATATTTAATTACAGCATATACTTTGTCTGTCACCAAAATAAGAGGAATAAGAACAAGATATAAATATATATATATTTATACTTTATTTTATGTTCTGCTTCAAATTATATATATATATATATAATATATATATATTATAGTTCATTATATATATACAAAATATTACATTTGTTTATCGTTTATACTCATATGGAATGAAAAATATACTTAATGACATAAAATGTAGTAAAATATATATATAAAAAATTAAACGTATGCATTCTTTATTTTATAACATGAAGTAAATGAATATATATATTTCTCATTGAATAATATGTTATATAATATATACACAGTGGTATATATATATATATATTGATGTCTCGGTATATATATATATAGCCTATATATATATATATCTGTAGATAGGGTTCAAATATAGCCGACCGGTATATATATATACATATATATATATCCGTGTATATATATAGATTATATATGTAATCATATAGATATATTTGCTGAAAGCAAATGGGTGTATATAGACTAATACATACATAAATAAAGCCACTCCATATATCTAAAATATATAACAGATATATATATATATATCTATATATATGTATATATATATATATATATTCTATATCGCTGCTGGGAGATATGGCTTGGGATATATATATATATATATATATATATTATATATATATATATATATATGTATAGGCATATATAGCCTATCCAGGCTATCTATATATATATATAAATATAAATCAAAGCCCTTCAAATATAAGGCATCGTATATACCCCGTATAAAAATGGGAAAAAGCATGTTAATACATAGAAGAAGAAGTTATTCCTCCCTCATTTAGCGCTGAGTCACTTATCAAAAAGCATTTCTCTTTTCAAAAAACATGGCTGCAAACTTTTGAACCAGAGACACTCTGTTGGAGCCAGTGCTTCACTCATGATTAGCCTCCCACCTAACCTGACCTAAAGACAATATAGACCCCCTTTCACCCCATCACGCAATATGCGAGTTTCTACATAATTGTGGGCATATGGGACTTCTTCAAAAATAGGAAACTTAAAATGATTATTTCTTGAGGCCACTTTTTATCCACCCTTTGCTGGCTGTAAGACTCTTTGCAGATCGACTGGGAGGCCTAAACTGAAACAAATAACCAGGAAGGCAGACTGTTTTTCCCGGGAAGCGACAGAGGCCTCCAGACTCCATCTCGGATTTAAGTCCAGGATTCCTTTTACGTTGGTGAAAGCTAACTTCGCAACCAGCCAAGTCTTCAAGTTTTAGCAATCTGCAGGCCAGATTTTGACCATAATTAGTCAAGGTACCCTTTGATCCCCTGAAATTCCTTGATTTTTCCATTTCTTCAAGCTTTCAATTTCTTCCTCCAAAAAGCATTCCCTTTGTTAAGTCACTCTACTTTGAGCAGCCCGTAAATTACCCCATGACTTGCTTTGAAATCAGCTTAATATGAGTCAGTGATAAGTATTCAAATATCCCTTCCCTAGTGCAAAGTAAGGGCACATTAGTCTAAGTGATAGAAGTGTTTGATTCCTCCACCATGCAAAGACTTATTAAGCAGGGGAGATTTCCTTGCTCTTCCGTGTGGTACTAACTCCTGACCTCTCTTACAGGAGCTATCCTATCTTGTCCAGTCTGCAAATCTATGCCCAACCAGTGCTGACTGCCATCCAAATTCCGCAACCATTCCTGGTCGCAGCCTGATCACAAGAATCCGTTACCCAGCAATCATCTTAATGAACTGATTGCTATTACCCTGGAATCCACCCTTTCCAATGTATTACTGTCTGTGACTTGATGTAATTTTAACATAACAGTCATTTGTCATAGCGGAGATTGTTGTATTTGTGGCCCCTCCTATTTACATTGCTTATTTGCAAATTACTGCATTATTGCTCTATGGTATGTAATTTGTGCGTTGTAATTGGTTTGCATTTTACATTCTTTCTTTGGTCTTGCATATTTGCCCCATTCTCTGTAAATAAACCCCTTTTTAAACAGTAAAAGAATTTTAATTCCAAATGGTGACCTTCATTATTTACAGAAATCCAGGAAGTTTCTAAGGTGAGTTTCCCGTAGTCTCTCCTTTTGTTCATAAACTCAGGCCCCATCTTAGCAGGCAGGCAATAATAATAAATTGCTCCACCCCTCCTCCACTAAGGACCCAGTTTTTGACAATATATAAATATACATATACTTTAGTATATATATATATATATATATATATATATATATATATATATACTATATATATATATATATATATATATATATATACAACTAAGACAGTCACATCACAGGCCATAGTGTGAACAAGAGGAGATATACGTCAAGCCTTACAGATATAGTTTAATTATGTTTATTGTACAGTATAAAGTAGGTGGAAAATTAATCTGTTGCCATCCCAGTTCTATTGTCATTAGTTGATTACAGTTATAAGTAAGACGTAATATGTTTGAGTTCACACACTTAACTTTTTTTTGAACACCGATGTATTCTACTGTATATTGAGGACGGTTTAATGAAATATAGCACCAGCGCCGTTATCCAGTGCTCACGTAACCTGTGATGTATTTTTAACTAAGTGGTACTGTTGCAGGCAACGAGAATCGAAACAGTGCACTGGAAAAAAAAAATATTCTGACCACCACCAACGGTCAGTGAAATTAGATTTCCACCCATTTACACCTTTTTTTTAATGTACATCACCGGAAGCCAATCATTTTCTAGATGAAGATTCACCATTCTGTAACACCAGACTCAGAAACAGTTGTATAAATGAAGCTATGTACTTGATTAGGTAATAACACACAATTTACCCACCCGATGGATGTACTGGTTTTCGAGAGTAGAAGAAAAGTAATATCTGATTTTTCTTGTAGATTAAGCCACTAACATCCTCTGTCTCATACTGTAGAGAAAATCGAAATCAAAATGTTGCGTATTTTTATACAGGTGGCAGAAACATGAAATTTTGGAATTGGCCAATTGTTCTCATATCTAATAACAGGAAGGACAATCTTTTAGGGAAACAACGAAAGAGAACCTTATGCCAGTTATCTGAAATATTTTAACGGTAATTTTAACGGTGTTGAGGTGAGCACAGCTTCCCAAAATAAAAGCTTGAGGTTGCTTAACTATGAATGCTGTCCGTCATTCTGATAACAGGTGAAGAGTAAAATATTTATACAGAATCACTGTAAATAACTTGGATTAACTATCATAAAAATCCTTATTTCACTAGCCACTTACTTTGAGATACTTTACACAAAGCTTTAAACAGAAATTTTCTTTCTTGAAAATAAAACAATATGACAGAACATAAATCAATGGCAATATGTTTTTGATATTAAAGGGAAAATATTAAATACTCTTTGTTCATGCCTAATGAACTACCCCGTGTATATTAAACAATATTACTAATGTTTCCCTTAGATTAAAGTATATCCTTAACATTGCATCAAACCTCTCTGATAAATGTTATAGTTCATAATATACTCTGTTATATACATAGTAAGAAATCAAATATAAAGAAATAAAAATGCAACCATAAATGTAAAAGACTGAAGATAACATCATAAATCATTAGTAACTTGCTATAGAGAATACACACACACATATATATATATATATATATATATATATATAT
>NC_089786.1:27543926-27561426 GCF_040412425.1 Macrobrachium rosenbergii
CCTCACACATCTCGAACTGTCGCCCAAACGGCTCAGTTCTCCTCGCTGTTTGGGATACATGTACACATTCGCTACTGGGGTCTAAGCGATGTCAGGCAGGGCAGCCTGAAGGCTATGGCCTACCCCAAAGCCAAATCAAAGCCCTTCAAAAGAAGGCATCGTGCTTACCCCGTATAAAAATGGGAAAAAGCACATTAAAGCGAAGAAGAAGAAGTGGACGGTACCCCACACGCGCTGCAGTCACTCATCAAAAACACTTCTTGTTCAAAACCTGCTGCAAACTTGTTCAAAGCATACACTCTGTTGGGGCTGCTTCGCGCGATTACCGTCCCAAATATACAAAATAAAGCAAAATAAAGTATTAGGTAAACAATAATACTACGTTTCCACATAATTAGGAAGGAATATGTTCCTCTTAAAAAATCTGCAAACTTATACATGATTATTTTGTCACAGTTTTATACCCCTGTCCCCTATAGATTTAGTTACTGCAATAAACTGGAAACACTGAAACAGACGCTTTATCTTCCCTCCATGGATTTATTTGACAGGACTTATCTTGCAAAAGCATTGCAACTTGAAGTTTTACAAGATTTTTGCAGTTTTACAAGATTTTAGCAAATTTAGCAAGGTACTGTTGATGGGAAAATACAATTAACTGAAAATATAAAGTATTTTATATAAATATCAAAACAGTGACGTAATCTAGACGTCTATCATTATTGTCATAAGGATAATGACAGAAATTGTCTGTATTTACAGTATATAAAAATATAGAAAGAACAACAAGTCCACAACCATCCTGCAGTCAAATTTGTACCTATTTTTGTACTTAATTTTTATCCCGGGATTTCCCGGGATTTGCTAAAATATCCCGGGATTATTAAACCTTGAAAACTGTCCAGGATCCCGGGAAAGAAACCTAAATTATATATATATATATATATATATATATATATATATATATATATATATATATATATATATATATATATATATATATATATATATATTTATTATTATTATTACATTTATTATATTGTTCACCTCTCTTCTTCGATCTAGTAGAAATATAACCCAAAAAATTAATAAAGAAGAGAAAGCACAAAAAAAGCTTTCTCTGGGCAAAGCAGCTGAGGGAGGGAAGCCCGAGATCTGGTTGTTGTATTTCAAAAGTGCCAATCATCTTAGAGGATTATAAGTTTAGTTTAGAGACCTATCCAATAGGGTAGGTTTTACTAGGGCCACCTTTAGTTAGGGTATACCTTAAGCTCACTTTTCCCTGAACTTCATACTTGGGGGTTTTTTGTCATTTTTCAGGCTACCAGGCAGGCTACTAAGTGGGAGGTGTCTTGCTAGCAGACACCCACACACTTGACCCAGGTCGACGGTCCAGCGGTCACCAGTAGTGAGCACAAGCACTGTCCCTCTCTCTCTCTCTCTCTCTCAGCCTTCCCCCTCTGTCTTTTACCCTTTGAGGAACCACCGGGAAGTTGCTTCAACAGACCCTGGACGTCGGATGCATTCAGCTACTATAAGGTAAGTCTGAAGATGACAATTACTCCCAGTTCCTCACTTTAGATCTCCCCCTTGTTTTCATTTTCAAATTTCTCTTTTATCAGTCACTGACTGAGGAAATACTAGTAAAATCATATCCTATTTATGAAGTCAATGATATGAAGTACAATTAGTGTTGCCTAGTGAGATTACATAAAATATACTCCATGGCATTAACATAATATTCTTGATTTAAGATGCACCCCTTGCAGTCAATTAATGATAAGTGAGAGGTTATGGAATTCAAGTGTTATCTGGATACATCTCTCTAAGAATTGGGCAAACCTTGGAACCTGGCCATACCCTTGCTTGGAGGACTAGCCATAATATACTTTAGAAACACTTATAAGAATGTCAAAAGAGTTTCTTGGCTGTTGCGTCATACCTTAACATGAGTGAAATATTGTTTGTCAGAAGTGGGACGAAGTTGGAGCTTTTATTAGCTCCTGTAAGATTTTCTTAATTTCATTAATTTTTTTGTTGAACTAGATAGTTGATTAATGTGGTTGTTTCAATAAATGTGTTCAAAGTAAATCAATATCTTCATAACCTATTTTCAACTGGCGACCAAATCTAATTAAGCTAATTATCAGTCTTTTTTGGTAACTTTTAGCCTTAATTGATAGGATTATGTAGGTGTTAGGTTAAACAAGGCTGTTTAAATCACAGTAATTAATAATTAAATTCATCAGCCGAAGGACTATGTAACTATATATATATATATATATATATATATATATATATATATATATATATATATATATATATATATATATATATATATATATATATATATATATATATATATATATATATATATATATATATATATATATATATATATATATATATATATATATATATATATATATATATATATATATATATATATATATATATATATATATATAGGGTGTTTCAAAATTAGAGCCCGTCCCTTCCACAGAAAAAATGGAAAGTTACAGAAGTTTTCTGCTATAGCCTGTCTCCAAGTACATTATTGTAAGTTTCTATTAAGCTATTTTTCATTTTACATTTCTTGTATTTTCAGACTGAGTGACGGAGTTAGTTACAGCCATGGCTAAAGACTCGAAGTAAATCAGATGGATTGACAGAATCTGGGCTATAACCTTCAGAGAGACCAGTGATGCTAGCGCATCTTCATTTCATGTTCCTGGATAGCTAAATACATTCAAAAGAGATGAATTCTTTGTTAAAAGAAACTGGAACAAAAACCCATATGACTGTCATCACAAAAAGAGTGAGAATCTTGGAAGGCCTGAAGTCCTTTCTTAGGAGTCAAAAGACATCATATCTGAGGCAGTGGGTAGACCAAGAAAGTCTTTACCAGAATTGGCTCCTGAACTAGAAACAAAAAGGGGAAAGGGGAAAAAAGAGAAGTTATAGTGCTATATATCTAGAGTTGAAAAAATCTGGTGTCAAGCCATTTCGTGCTATCAGCAAGCCCAACATTACTCAGCAACAGAGAGAAGACCGTGCATGGTTTTGTGGTTCATTTCTTAAAGATTGGGATGAAGCTGACTTTTTCCATGTTGCCGCATCAGATGAATTCTTCATTTACACACTCAGGAAGCCAAATCATAAAAATGACACCATTTGCGCTGTAAAGTTGGATGATATCAGCGATGACATGTTCTATTGCCAAGTTGTGAAATTTTCTGAATGTTTGGGAATTTTTTTCTGTTTCACAGCCAAACAGTTTGATTTGATTATCAAAGAAAAGGACAGTCACGGAATGGCGAATAATTCAGAGAAACTGTGCTTACTGGTGGAGTATTTCCTTTCCTCAAAGGTCCTGAAAATGTGTTATCTGTTGAAGAAGTCATATTTTTGCATGATAAAGCACTATGTTCCAAGGTTCTTCAGACACAGGAGCTGCTTCGAAACAGTGGTATTGATTTCTTCTCGTCAAGTGAATTTCCAGGTAGCTCCCCTGACCTTAATGTGTGTGGAAAACATTGGGAGTATCTTAAAGGATCGTGTTGAAGCACACACAGTGAACTATGATGGTATTCCAACCCTTCGACGACCTGCGAGGGAGTGTGACCAGAAGTGGTTAGGAAAATGGAGCTTGAGTCTCAGCTTTTTGTGATTTGCTGAAATCATACCCTCAAGAATGTAGGTTGTGGTACAGGCAGATGGAGGCCACACAAAATATTAAATACTCAGAGAGAAAATTAGATAAATACGTGTTCTGAATTACTTTTGTTTTGTCCATATCAATTTTAGTTGATGCTGTAGAGGTGGGGTGCTCTAATTTCGAAATGCCTGTATATATATATATATATATATATATATATATATATATATATATATATATATATATATATATATATATATATATATATATATATATATATATATATATATATATATATATATATATATATATATATATATATATCTTGTTCATTTTAACGTGCTTTTTCCCATTTTTATATGGGGTAAGCACGATGCCTTCTTTTTGAAGGACTTTGATTTTGGCGATAGGGTAGGCTGTAGCATCGATCGGCTGCCCTGCCTGACATCGCTTAGACCCCGGTAACGAATGTGTACATGTATCGTACCAAATCCCAAGCTCCCTTTCTTCCCAGCAGCGAGGAGAACTGGGCGGGTAGGTCGACAGTTCGAGACGTGTGAGGTGTATGTTATGTTTTTAGAAGATGTTGGAGTGGCTTTGTTTATGTGTGTATTAGTCTGTAACACCCATTTGCTTTCAGCAAACCTATCTGTTGATTACATACGTTAATGCCAAACAGTTGTCTACGGATAGCATCGTGTCATGCCTTTTGACTGGTCGGCTCTGCGATTTGAATACGTGCCACAGACCTCTTCTGGTCCTAGGCTGCTGCTCTACTAACGGAGTCATCAGAGGCTCCTGTATATGTATATATATATATATATATATATATATATATATATATATATATATATATATATATATATATATATATATATATATATATATATATATATATATATATATATATATATATATATATATATATATATATATATATATATATATATATATATATATATATATATATATTGCTGATGGTGTTCATAAATAATGAGACACTTACTGACTCCCAGCTTTTAACATTTTACTTCCCAACAAATACATATCAGGCAGCCCACACAAGAAGCAAGCAGGTCTCCTTTAGGCCACACCTTGTGCAATTACCGATTGCTATGGCCATTGTCCATCCTAGATCTCTCTACCTTTTAACGACCTCTCAATTGTTCCTTTTTCCTTCTGAATCCCCCTTATGCCGAGATCCTTTCCATATTCCAGGCAAAACCAGGAAACAAGAGGAGGACACGTGAATCGCCAAATGGCGCCCGACTAACAAGAACCGGGAACCTTGGACCTGAGCAAAAAGCGCAGGAACGGATGGCACATAAGGAGGAGGTCAGAGGTCAAATGAGAAGTATTGGGCAGACCTTGATCTGTAAAGATTCATTCTGGCTCTGCCATTGCTGTTTTCCTGAAAGGTCTTTCGTCCTATTTTTATAATTATCTTCCATTCTTTACATCTATTTGAGTTATATTTCGGTGTGAAGCACTCTGCTATATTTCCCTTATCCTTTAACAAAGTAGGGAAAACTTAAGTCTCTGAACGTTATTGGGCAGAGAAAGTGACCTACAACCTCACAACCTTTTCCCAAAAATAATATTTAAATCCCGAAAAGCAAACGTCTTTTGGAGTCATTAAAAAAAAAAAAAAAAAAAAAAAAAAAAAAAAAAAAATATATATATATATATATATATATATATATATCTATATATATATATATATATATATATATATATATATATATATATATATATATATATATATATTCACGTAAAATAATGCAGCCAGGCAGCCAAGGCAACTCGTACTTGGTTTACCTCAGTATACCAATAAGGAGTTAATAAGTATGATAAGGTAGCAGGGATGAGGAAGCTGTCGTTATGGTTAAGAAAGCATATGATAAGGCTGTGGATTGAAGAAGTTGGTAGCCGGAGGATTAGAGTGCCGTCATATAGAGGCTTGAAATCACTTTCTCATAGAACACGAAGACTCACATAGTATAGTTCTGCGGGGAAGGAATATTCGAGTGGCCGTTGGAAGATAGGACAAAGGTCATAAGAAGAAGAAGAAGAAGAAGAAGAAGAAGAAGAAGAAGAAGAAGAAGTATACTTGGTATAATAAGTATAACACATTCCAAAGCAATCTGTGTTATTAACTGGCAGAATAGAAAAAGT
Source organism: Macrobrachium rosenbergii (assembly GCF_040412425.1). NCBI lineage: Eukaryota > Metazoa > Arthropoda > Malacostraca > Decapoda > Palaemonidae > Macrobrachium > Macrobrachium rosenbergii. Next base: position 27,549,760 of record NC_089786.1, read on the forward strand.
ATAAAAAAGAGAGAAAAAGTTGTTTGAAAATAATACATAGTTCTTTTCAACTTCATTAAGCGTCTCTGTGACTTTTACGGAAAGATGGGCATGTACTAGTTTTCAAAATTTATTGTATCACCTCTTAGCAAAACCGCACAACGAGTCTTCAATAAACATTCTCCAAAATCTATAGGAAAGAACGCAAAGAATAAGTCCATTTCAAGTCTCTATTTCGAATCCTAAAAGATCTAGAAATGGGAAGACAAGACTTCAGAATATTCAACAGTTTTCTTCTGTTTCGTTACAGCCATACAGTGGTTCCACACAAAATGTTTGAAAGGGAGGGTTTTCTGGAACGAATTAATCAAGGCAATAAGATTAACCACCATCGTCATGTTGTAACAGAATCATCAGCAACATCATCGGATCCAACGCTGCTTAATGCCATGGGCTTCAGTGTTAGATAATAACAGCAATAGCCGTACACAAACCACAGTAAAATGAGTATGCCATTGTAAAATACAGAAATCTTGCTATTCAATTAAAACGCATCTATTCAAAGTGTATATATGCAAAAAATGTTTTTTTTCTACTTAGGTTTTGATACTCTTTCAGCGCAACTCGCTATGTTTAATTCTGAGTTGCTAATGGAACCGAATTCGCTTTGGTGAAAAATTCTCTTCTGAGGCAACGTTCAAATATGACACATATATAGAGCATTTATCTTTCTCTCTATTTCCTTAAATTTCTCATTTCTTTTTCAAATAGTAATATTCATACTGACGCACATACCTGTACATACACCCACACACAACACACACACACACACACACACACACACACACACACACACACACACACACACATATATATATATATATATATATATATATATATATATCTCTTATATATATATATATATATATATATATATATATATATATATATATATAGGTATGTTTTTATGGGTTTTTTTATTGATTTATTGTTTATTGACGCAGGAGGAATAAAATCTGGTTCAAAGGGCAGGGAGTGTTTTTTTTTCTTATTGCGTTGCAAGTGACCTGGAGTTGCTGTGCGTCGTGACGTACTCGTGACGTGGTTAGTAGGCGGAGTACCCCGTTTCCTTCCTGTTCTCTATGAGCGCATTTTCTATGGATGTGGGGTAGGCTGGGGTAGTTGGTTAAGGGGGCGTGACTTATGTGTTTTATTTTTTTTATCTTTTTTAAATCGGCAGTTCCCATCGGCGATTAGAAACTAACTGGGGATTACGGGATACTTGTTTTTTATTATTATTATTATTATTATTATTATTATTATTATTTTTATTTTATTTTTTTTTTTTTGAGAACTTGGGTTATTGTGATGATAATTTGCTTGACAGTTGTTGGGTTATTGGGAATAAATATTTCTTACGCTATTGGGTAAACATCTCTGAGTGTTTTTTTTTTTTTTGCCTTTATTTCTCTTTTTTTTTTCTCTCGGGGAATTTCCCGTTTGTCTTCACGAATATTTTCTTTTGGAATTTCTGTTAGTGTATGAAGTTGAGATCGGGTCGTGTTGTCGAGACGTGGAGTTTTATTAATCCCAACTATATGATGGAAGGTACCATAGATAGGGATAAGATTACTCTCTCTCACAAGTTTATGTCAGTCGACTCCGGGGTTAGTTGATGGAGTTCTTCCAGTACCTCTGGAAATTTTTATCGAGGATGTGCCAAATTACCTGGTCACCAAGAAAATTACAGATGGGATAGAAGCTTTGAATGAAGCAAAGGGATTCTTAAGTTTGATGAAGGGGACATAGGACAACGTTGTCAGAGTCATCAATTTGGAAATTGTAAGACATGGGACGATCTCAAGAGGTTTCTGAGGACAGCATATGGGATGGCTGAAGCTGGAGAAGTAGTTCGAGACCTTAGGTCGCTCTTTAAGATTCGCAAGGGCCAGGATTCTTTGGTTAGGTTTAGTGCCAGATGCTTTGATGCTGTGGGAGATTTTTCAAAGAAATTAAGAGCGTCCAGTAGGGTAAAGGGTGACAATATTTTTGTAGATGACCTAGAGAAATTGCTTCAGTTCGCATGGATGCTTAATAAGGTTCCTGATGCAATAGTAGATAGTTTTGATAAAAGAATAAAAAAGGGGTCTGATGAAGCCTTGCTTTTCTCGCAGGTTCACAAACACCTGTCGAAATGTCCTGCTGTGGATAGCACTTTCATAAATGGAATACCGAGGGCTTCCGGAGCTATTCCATTGCACCTGTCATGGGTTGATTTTAGTTTCCCTTCTACTGGGTCGTGTGCTAAGACAGAGTATAGTAGGGGTTCTATGGATTTAATGTCACAGGTCCGTTGCTTTAACTGTAATAGGCAGGGTCACACCAAAAAATTTTGCAAGGTGAGATACTGTGGTGTCTGCAAGTCTTCAGAGCACGGTTGGCAGTTTTGTCCGGTTCTTAATTGGGATGAATTTAGGAGTGTGCCTCAGGGTTCTGGCGTTTCTAATAGAAGAACTCCTTGAAGTTTTTTTCATAGGTTTCTAGGGACTGGCAGAATTTTTGGAGGGCAGAACAACAAAAGATGAAAAGGTGATGGGTGTTTCTTGTGATATAGGACTTCTGGCTGAGCCCTTAGAGCCAAAGCCAATTATGAAAGGGTCTATGCATGGTGCCGATCGATGTTTCCCAATCACTGTTTGAGGCCTACTAAAGAGACAGTATGTGATGTTCAAGCAAATAGGTTGAATGTTTTGGGTTGCATGTACGTTTGTTTGTCCTTGAGAAGTAGTTTTTATAGAGCCATTTTTGGTTTTACGATGGGCTGCTTTGGGGAATGTATTGTTATTGGGTCATCCAGCATGCCAGCGAAACAGAATCTCAGTTCATACAGGGTAAACAGTATAAATGTCGGGATACCTGGGGTTTTTGTCCCATGCGATGAAATTGATGAGATTAAAGGAGATCTTGATAAGGGATCAGGTGTTGACAATGGTTTACAGGTTGATACTGAATACGTTTCTGAGGGGAAGAGGTGTTATAAAGGTATTTTATCTAAAGATGTGGTTTTGGGCCCAGGTATGGTTGCTCTGATGAAAGTCCCAGTGAAAGATGTGAAAATGCCGGACAGGTGTGCATGAGAGTGAGGGTAGCGAGAAGCTCAAGGGTGTAGAGAGTACGGTTTCCAGAAGCATTGTGTCTGACACAGGGGTTACTTGGGTAGAATTATTTAAGCTGTAACAGTTCAGTTCGGTGATATCAGAAGGATACATATGTGGTGGATTTTGAAGATTAGATTGATGACAATAATTCGGTTGCTATTGTATGGGAGAACAATGAATTTCCAGAGGACGAATTACAGGTTAGGAGACAGGTTTTTAGGGATCATTTCGCTAATGCTGATTATAAAGTGTATATAGAGGGGTGGAAAATGTTTTGGCTGAGTTTGCAGAAATTGTCGCTCTTAAAGGTAGGGTTAACTAATGCATTAAAACACAAGGTTCATTTGGAGTATGAGACTAAGCCTGCTTTTGTCCTTTCATGTAGGATTCCTTTTATGATTAGGGAACATGTAGAGCAAGAGGTCAGTAATTTTCACTGTTAGCAGTGCTTAAGAATGATGAATCAGTATGTGTGTATGGATTATCATAAGCTGAATGGTAAGTCAATCCCAGTCCGCTATCCTGTGGCATGTTTACCGGATCTGTTTGTAGAAATCGGGGAAAAGTATCTATTCTTCAATTGATCTGATGCAGGGGTTTTTGTAGGTTCTTCCTAGTGAGGAGAGTCGTAAATATATTGTTTTTTCTTTACCGAATTGACATTATGAGTTTACGCGGATGCTGTTTGGTTTGTCGGGTAGCCCTATGACTTTTACGACATTAGTAAATACAGTTTTGCGTGGATTGTTAGGGTAGTCAATTTACATCTATATGGACGACATCTTGATTACCACTGATTCTTTAGAGGAACATTTAGAGGTACTTAGGGAGGTTCTTAGGAAATGTAGGTTAGCGGGTTTGAAAATTAATTTAGTGAAGTGTGATTTCTTGAAGAAACATATGGTATATTTGGATCATGTTATTTCTAACTATGGTGTCAGAATAAATGGGGATAAGGTTAGGGCGATCGTGGATATTCCTACTCCTAAAAATAAGAAACAGATTTGTTCTTTTTTGGGCATGGCGGAATTTTTCCAGAGGTTTGTGAAAGGTTTTTCCACCCTATTGTCTCTACTGACAGACGTGTTGAGGGATGATGTACAGTTTGTGTGGGGTGAGGGGCAACAGTTAACCTTCCAGAAAATTAAAGAGGCTTTAATGAGTCCCCCATTGCTGAAGTTTCCAGGTTTCGAGCAACCTCTCAAGTTGGTGATAGATACCAGTCACTAGGGCATAGGAAGTTGCCTTATGAAGAAATTTTAGGGTAAATTGTATTCTACTGTTATGCAGTAGGAAGTTTAAGACGCGAGGGAGTAATGAGATGTCTATGTGCATGACGGACGAAGAGGCATTCATGCTAGTGTCTAGTTTGGTTCATTTTAAGATGTTATTGTTGGGCAACAAGTTGAGGTTCTAACAGATCATAAACTGTTGTTGGATCTTTTTAATAAGCCGGAACTTCCTCCTAAGAGAGCTAGGTGGTTTTTGACAATTAGGGATTTTCACACCAAGCTTAGGTATATTGAGAAGACATATCGCAACACACAGCAAAGCTTTTTTTTGGAAGAACTTGCTCGCATCAGTGGAGGATTTTGTGAGGGATGTTCAGTTTGCAATGCATGCAAGCCAGCAAGGGTTACTTTGTGTAAATTGGGTTCATTTCCTATCCCCAGTAGACCTTTCCAACTTGTCCATACGGATATACTTTCCTATCCCCAGTAGACCCTTCCAATGTGTCCATATGGACATACTTTCCAATTTCGGTGAGTCTGGTTGTGGGCACAGACATTTGTTGGTTATTGTAGAAGAATTAACTAGATTTTGTAGAGATTTTCCCTTTGAAGCATAAGACAGCATGATTGTATACAACCCGAGCACTCATATCTTCATGCGTCACCTTCATGGAGAACACGGTGTTATCCCTGTACCTTCTCCTAGGGAGGACAGAACCACGATTCCTTCACTTCCCCACTGCCTGAAGATGACTTCTTCTTTGTTCCAGAGCACTATATTCTCTCATCAATTTTCTTGTTGTTGGTGGTCTTGGTCATCATGCTGTGTGTAGTGTTGGGGTTCAAATGTGCAAAGAAACTATGTGCAAATAAACACTTGGCCAAAGATAAGCCAGCCCCATGTGTTGCTCTTCAGCTGGTGCATGAGTCGGGGGAATAGAACTCGTTGCTTTTATGCCAAGAGAACACAATTGGTGGCCGTGCAACTGAAAAACATTTATGATGAATAGGTTATATTTCCTTTTTTTTTTTTTAGCTAAGCAGTTTTCTTGGAGTTATTCTGGGAAAAGGTAAATGGAAACAGTACCTACATATTCAGCGAGTCAGTCTAGCTTCTCAAGGAGACAAGGAGGCAACGTAACCTGGGTGATGTGCTGGCTATGTCGCCAGTAGTCATCAAGTTCCGGTTAGTATTCATTCGTCTGCTTATATGGGCACGTCATAGAATGTGCAAAAAATTCAATTTGAGTACAGGTTAGATATTTCAGGATTACTTCCCTTTGTGCTCAGATCTGCTTTCCTAGAAGACTTTATGACTGTCTGTGAAGTGAGCTGAAACTATTTTCAAAAGAATCTAAATGAGTATTTTTAATTTTTTTTAACTTGCACTGATTCTTGGCACCAGTTACCATGCTGAATATCTTTTTCCCCATTCATTTTTATCTGCTATGTTACTTTGATTTTTATTGATCTTTTATTATACCCTGTTTAATTTTATGCATTTCCCTGTGCATGTTTTTAAAAGTTATGTTTTCTCTTTGTTTCCTCAGATGTATTGAATAGAGGTCAATATAAATGGAGAGAAATGTGACTTATCATGAATGCAGTCATGTTTGACTTATTTTGACTCTTTTGTTGCGAAGACTCAACTGGTGGACATAGATAGCACTATGTTATATTAGTTACTTGGTATTTTGATTACAATCTACTTACGATGTTAGACTACTGAATAAACTACATTTTTGTAGACATGTGTTGCTGTTCTTCCTTGGTTCAATCTGTGGCTTGGATAACGAGAGAGAGAGAGAGAGAGAGAGAGAGAGAGAGAGAGAGAGAGATATGCTGACTCAGTGAGCAGGAGGCCATCAATATCATGGTATCTTTGAGATATAAGTTAATTAGGACATTAATTTTAAAACAGATGTGGAAGGAGGTTATGTCCCTATGTGACGTTGTTGTATATATATATATATATATATATATATATATATATATATATATATATATATATATATATATATATATATATATATATATATATATATATATATATATATATATATATATATATATGTGTGTGTGTGTGTGTGTGTGTGTGTGTGTGTGTGTGTGTGTGTGTGTGTGTGTGTGTATATAAAAGTGTGTTTGTGTGTGCCTGAGGCATCATTTATTTTTCTGTGGCATTTACTGAAACTTTCATTAGATTTTTCTCAAAAGTAAGATGTGAGTCAAAAGTTACACCTAGAATAGCTAAAGCTTCAGACTTATTCAGCCAAGTCCCATGAACATGAAAGAGAGGATGGGGTTGGAAATCTGTACGAGATTTGCTAATGAATAGTGTTTTCGTTTTATTAGAGTTCATCCTAATACCCCACCAACTTCAACATTCATCAATCTGGTCCATGTTGTGATTGAGACTAAGGCCAGCTTTAATTGGTGTAATTGGAGACCACTACACCCGCAAATGTTACATCATCAGGATGCTGAAAAATTTAGTTTTTCAGTCCATCAACCATATCACTTGTATACACTAAAAGTAAAAGTGAGCCAAGAACACTACCTTATGGCACTCCAGACACAATAGTTTCATATTTGATATGTTCGTATTTAAAACATATGAAGTTGCAAGAGGCAGGTGAGTGAAAATTAAGTTATGCAGGGAGAGAGTAATTAGATTTGAATAATTTTTTTTTGGTTTAGGGAATAAATTGAACTCTTTGTTCAAGTTTCTCCATATTTAATGCACCTTTGAACCTTAATTCCTAGGATTAATGGCCTTGACTTTATTAACTGTCTTAACATCCCACATGTGCAAGGTATGGCTGCATACACTAAGTCTGGACGACCTATTTATCACCTGACAAATGTGGAGTGTACTTCCTATGAATTTCTTTGTTTTAAAATGTTTAGCAAGTTCTACTGTAGAGTCCCACATGCACCCACACACTGTCCATGTTACCTGGCTGGCTAATCTCCTCACAGCAAGCATCTCTGCGTGCTAAGCGCACGCTTACAAGAAACATATAAGTTTTCATGCATCCTTTAAATATATATTCTCGTTCATATTATTGTTATGTTAAATGTATCATTCTTAGCGCAAGCATTAATATGTCAGCATTCTAGCTATTTGTATCATAACTTCATTCATGTCTTGTATATTGGTTATGTGCATCTTTCCAACCTTCCAACAAACATAGTTGATTGTACTCTGACCTCTGTTTTGTTCGCTTCGTGTCAGGGACTGCATTTGCGCTCGCAAGAGATATTGACCTGTCTGTTTCTTGCTTGAATAAATTAGTAAGTTTGTCGATGCAGCTTCTTACTCACCCCTTGCAATATTGCTGAAAATGGAGATGTCAAGCCCAGCCAGCCTCAACAATACCAGCCTCTCCAACGACACCGTCGCCACCACCTCCATACATCCACCACCAATCATACCCCTCAGTCCAGAAGCTTGGTCCTTCAGGGCAGAGACAATCTTCCGGTTGAAGAAAATTACCTCCTCAGCAGGTAAGCAGACACTGTCATCAAGTTCCTACTAGACAACGTTTTCAAGCAAGTCACAGGATGGCTTGCAGAACTGCAAACCCGTCACCTACGAATCATGGAAGGATCAGCTGAAGCAATCCTTCAGCAAGCCATCCAGCCTAAGAGCCGAGAAATCCTGGACTACATGGGGGCAGCCATGGGAGACAAGTGGCCATCGCATGTCTACAAGCAATTGTGGTGGCTTGTAATACTGCCTACCTCAGACGGTCAACCTGAGTCAGCCCTGGACATTGTGAGAGAGGTCCTCCTCACAAAACTACCCCGCCAAAAGGTGGCAGCCATGCCAATTGCCTCCGCAATGCCCATCAAATAATTCCTAAAATTGGTAGAAGCAGTACACATTACCAATAAGACAGCGGAACCCACCCAGCTAACCATAGCAGCAGAAGCACAACGGTCCCAGCAGTCAACCGACATGGTCGGCAGCGACCCAGAGAGACCAGCTGCCTCCATCCACAAGCAGAGCTTCTCCAAACAATTCATCAAGGGAAAGACCAGACAGAAGAAAAACAAACCACCTAGAGGAATGTGCTTTTTCCATTGGAAATTCGAAAAAAAGTTACATGGATGTAACAAAGGCTGCCTGTTAAAAAAAAAAAAAAAAACATGCAAGAGGGTCGTAGCCACTACCAAAACAACTAAACATCAGTGATGAGCAGTTTAGTTGCCTTGTAAGAAGCTGCTCCTGCTTATCGCTGTCTTTCTTCCAAATACGAACACAAGGGCTCCATAAGTGTCTTTGTCAGGGATGAAAAATCAAGCCCAGAATTCCTCGTAGACACCAGGCCATGCAATTCATTTGGGCCAACCGTCCTGCATGAATGACTCAACCCGGCCCCACCCACCAACCTCCATGTATCCACCACCAGTAGAGCCCCATTCAAGATGTACAGGAAGTGAAATATGAATTTAACATTCAACGGGAAAGACTACAGTTGGACCTTCATCACGGCAGACATGACACTAGTACTTTTAGGAACAGATCTCCTAAAAGCTCAAAACCTGCAAGTGGATGTAGCATAAAAAAAACTGATCCCAAAAACAGCTCCAGTATCATATCCTTAACAGTGGAGCAAACAACCCACCACCACATCGTCACTGCAACCACACCCCAGAGATACTCCCATTTCTACAACACTACTAAGAGGTCTTCAAAGACGATCTGCAGCATGGCTTAACCAAACCAGTAAAGCACAACATCCAGAACCATATAAAAAAAGAAGGCCCCAAGTCCACACATGCTTCAGACAGTTAGCTCCAGATAAACTCGCCTACTCCAAACAAGTTTTCAGGGAAATGGAGAATGAAGGAATGTACAAAAAAAAAACCCATCCCATGGGCATCCACCCCCACATGGTACCAAAACCCAATGGAACATAGTGTCCATGCTCAGATTACTAGTAGCTATATGTCAAAACAAAGCCTGATAGATACCCGTTGCTGAACATAGCAGATATAACCAACCAAATGAAGGGAGCAAAGATCTTCACCAAAACAGAACTGCTGAAGGGATGCTTCCAAGTTCCAGCCGTGAAAGAAGATATAGAAAAGACTGTGATCATCACCCCCTTCGGCACTTATACATTCAGCTACAGCTGTTTTAGCCTTCAGAATGCAGGGGCAACCTTCTAAGGACTTATGAACGAACTGCTGGATAACTTTCCCTTCTATGTGGTCTATGTCAAAGACATCCTCATATTTAACCCCAACCTCAAGCAACATCTTAAGAATGTCAAAAGGGTGCTGCAGATACTTATAGAAAACAGACTCATATTAAAGGAAGACAACTGGGGGAAGTCCTGTAGGATCCCACATGGACCCACACACTCTCCATCTTACCTGGCTGGCTAATCTCCTCACAACAAGCAACTCTGTGCACCAAGCACACGCATACAAGAAATGCAGCAGATGTCACACATCCTTTGTACATATATTCTCATTCATATTACTTCGTTATTTAAATGTATCATTCTTAGTGCAACCATTACAATATCAGCATTCCAGCTATATGTATCATAACTTCATTTGTGTCTTGTATATTGGTTTATGTGCATCTTTCCATCCTCCAACAAACACAGTTGATTGTACTCTGACCTCTGTTTTGTTTGCCTCATGTCAAGCAATATATTTCTGCTGTCTGTTTGTTGTTTTAATGAATTAGCAAGCTTGTAGATGCAGCCTCTTACTCACGCTTTCACAACACTACAGTGTTTATGTGTTTGCTGTTTAACACAATCTTAATATCGACAATTCTATATATGACTGTCTCTTCGATAGGATTAGTATAGCCTAGTCACAGGATTCAAAAGCTTCATTCGTATATTGTGGAGGCTATAACACAAAGCATAGTGAATAGCTAAATTCAGATTCTACTGATCAACATAGCTTGTCTGGTCTTGAGTTCTATGTATCCTCAAATTTTGTCCAGCTAATTCAGGAACCATTGAGGAACCAACGGATATTTCTGGTAATAGATTAGACCTCATATTCACAGATGTTCCAGCTGTTGTCAAACTTCTGATCATTGCACCATTGAGATGGATATCTGTCAATCAATATATTGGTAAAGCCACCATTGGAAAAACAGTCTGGCAGAAGTCTAGAGCCAATTAGGATTGCATTGCTGAAGCTTGTCAGGCCCTTAATAACTCAGATGCTATAATGAATCCTGATCCCAAGAAGAAATTAAATGAAATGCTGATGGCTATTCTAATAAAGTATGCCCCTAGAAAGGCCATCAAATTCAGGAGCAATAACCAGCCGTGGTTTAATAATGCATTTAAAGAAACTTACCATGACAAACAGACCAAATTTATCACGTGGAGATGAAAAAGTTAAATAAAAATTGCAGTTTTTTTGTTGAGCCTCAACCTGCTGTGAATAGAACTTACCATACATCCGAGAGAAATTACAATAATTCCTAGAAGAGGAACTTTAAATAATTACTCAGCCTCATCTGTGGTGAACAAAATTGGCATCATCTATCCTTGGGTTGAGCTCATCGTCCTTTCCACCACTACTAACAGATGATGACAGATTAGTTACTGTCCCTAGGGAAAAGGCTGAACTGCTTCACTGAGCTTTTGAAGCTAAGCAATCCTTCTCCCTGATCCTTATCCTGAACCTGTTCTTAAAAAATTTGCATTTTTCTCTATGGATGTTAGAAAATTCTGGATAACCTAGATAGCTGGGGTAGAGAAGATCCTGATGGTTTCTTCCCTTTGTTTAAAAAAAGAATGTTAGTGTGTTGTCTCCAAAGATTATAAGATTCTATAGATTTTTATGTTGACATAGTGTCTTTTGGATGAGTACAAGCTTAGTAATATAGTGCTTGTTCCAAAGTGTGGAATATCTACAGACTGCAATAACTACAGACCAATTTCTATCCTCCCTATGCTCTCCAAAGTTGCTGAAAAACTTATTTTTAAGCCACAATATAAGTATGTGGAATCTAAAAACTGTTAGCTGATAGTCAAAACTCATATAGGAAGCAGTCCTATATGCAATGCTCTTTTAGACTTAACATGCCATTTGCAAGAGAACCTTGATAAGGGTTTAGAGTGCATAGTAATTCAAATAGATTTTAGCACTGCTTTCGATTTAGTAAATCACAAGGCACTTATTTAATAAACTTAAGAACTTTGGAGTGGGCGGGTATGTTTTAGGATTACTTCAAGTTGCTATTGATGGGATCTTTATTGAACCAAGACCTATTGTGTCTTGAGTTCCACAGAATAGCTTTCTTGGTC
>NC_089786.1:27563926-27566426 GCF_040412425.1 Macrobrachium rosenbergii
TAAATCCCAGAGGTAAGCAAATAATACTAAAGTACGTTCCATCCGGGTCCTCCACTGTGGTCATAATCCCATTAGAAATAAAAGATTTCACATTCTAAAATAAAAGCGCTTTTAGCATCTCTTTTCCCTGACATTTTTCCTTCTCAGTCACCTTATTTTGTTGAGCGAAATGATTTCAGCGGAATAATTACACCGCCGCGTGTTTGCGACCTTGCATGTGACTCCACGAAAATTGTTGTTAAATGGTTCAGGGGTCAACCGGGGCGGCGGGTGGGGGAGGGGGCGCCGTCTGAGGAGGACTAAGACCCAAGGGTGGAATTTAATTAGTGTCATGAATTCGCTTTGAAGGTCTTGGCATCCTTTTTCACTTTTGGAGTGTAAAGGAGGAGGGGAGCCGGGCAAATGCGGCTTAGTTGAATTTTGACCGGACTCAAGAAATACTGCTGAAACAAAATCTGTTTCACTGAATGTATTACTATACAATTTATTTTACGAGAGGCATCTCTTACTGGGTAGTTATCGTACTATAAAAAATCTAGACCAATTGCATTGTTTACATTCGATGTCCACTGAGAAGTCAGGATGGCCAACTTTAATTTTTATATGTTTGCATCTCCTTTTATATATATATATATATATATATATATATATATATATATATATATATATATATATATATATATATATATATATATATATATATATGTGTGTGTGTGTGTGTGTGTGTGTGTGTGTGTGTGTGTGTGTGTGTGTGTGTGTGTATAAATTAAAAAGTCCTGATTTGGGGACCCAATGTTAGTTAATGGTTTGTTCAGCCGAAGGGATATAGAACGACTCGTGCAAGCTTAATATAAACCAAGTAGTAAATGAACATAGCAGCTACACTGATGAGCTGATTCGATGAAATGGATGATCCTAGTCACTGAATCAATATTTCGAGTGTCTGAAGTGACACCGCCATGATATTTCTTTATTCATAAAAAACAAGTGACCTTATATGTCTCCTCTACCAAGCTATGAAATTTTATTTTTGCTTCTGTTTTCCATGACAACCACAATAACTTTTGTTAACCCTCTTATTTTTTTTTTCTTGTCAGTTTCCGCTTACTTCAGGTCTGGACTAGAAAAGGGCAAGGAAATTTTCGACCTCAGAGCCCTCCGTGGCATTGATTGACATCTCCTACGTCATGCAGTCACCAAGTAACAGATCTTTCGAGACAGGGAGGGGCTCTTCCGCATGGCATTCAGCATCGTCGTCTTTTTTTCCTCTTTTTGCCTGTGCAGACATTTAGATATACAGAAATTAACTTTCACAAATGCTGACGGGTACATCGGACTTTTTTTAATTTCTGCTTTTTAATATAAAATATTTGTGTCCACCCTACATTTTCCACTTTTACTTCATCAATTATCGTACGTTATAAAGTACAGTAAAACTTTATTGGTATTACTTCCCCCAATTGTTTGAATGCACGTGTGCTTTTGTGGGATTGGGTGTATGCTAAATGTCTATGGCAGTAAATTATCAGTTGACAAAATGTACTTATAATAGCACTTGATAAAATTCACATTACTTATGAAAAACTAGATGGTTTATAGCACATGAAGCAGTAACATTCAAATTCCCCATCACATGGTAGGTTCCCCTATTTTAAAAATACATGTTTCGACCAAAGCAAGCCCTCTTAAAAAAGAGAAAGAATTGTTTTCAGGATACCATACCTAAAATTGTCTACGCCAAAATGGTAACACAGACTAGAATGTGAATAATTTCTGCCTCTGTGTGCTATATTTCAATTGCATATTCAGAAACACATCTATGACTATCTTTAATTCACTCCTTTTCTTTGGAATGCAAAGAGTTCATGTAGCGTCTGTTTGTCTACTCTGTCCCGCCAAAGAACAGCCTCAAACACTTTTCTCATATAAATATATATATATATATATATATATATATATATATATATATATATATATATATATATATATATATATATATATATATATATATATATATATATATAGATATATAGATATATATATATATATATATATATATATATATATATATATATATATATATATATATATATATATATATATATATATATATATATATATATATATATATATATATATATATATATATATATATATATATATATATATATATATATATATATATATGCCAAGGATGGGTGGGATTTACGTCGGATGCACGAGGAGGCTACTACGGATTCGCATAGCTTCCCATAAACGTGTAAGCTACAGAACTGGATGTAAACTGTCTAATCCAGACCACTCAAATATAAGAAACCATGTAAAAATGTGCAAAACTGATATTAATTATAAAGATTTTTCTGTAATAGGACAAGCCCAAAATGAAAATGACCTCAATATATTAGAATCTATTATCATAAAGAAGACGGTCCCAACACTAAATACTCAAACAACCTCTGTTCAATTGTTCATTGCTTAACCTTTTGTTTATGTTTTTCTT
>NC_089786.1:27568926-27598926 GCF_040412425.1 Macrobrachium rosenbergii
CGAATATAACATTATTTTTTAATTGTGAAACTGGAGAAATCTTAAAAGCATATTTATTATTAACAGTCCATCTAGCGTCCAGCATGCAAGCTAATCAATTAGTCCAACTGTTTTTGAGTTCAAGCTCGAAAAAAACTTTAAGTGAAAATAGGAATGGAAAAAGGATCGGGTCTTATCAATGAAGGAAGCAATTGTGATACCTTGCCTATTCAAAGATGGAAGGTTGTTTGTGTGTTTGAAAACCTTAGCTGGAAAAGAACTCTAAAGCTAGAAATTGGAGGGAAAGAGACAACTTCCTTGACCTGTGTATAAGAGGGCGTGGTTGCATTGTTTCTCTCTGTCTCTCTCTATGAAGCTTGAGCTACTAGATTATATTGTGTAGCATTTTGTGAAAAGGAATCATTATCACAAATACATTTTTTGTGCATCAGTCTAGAAAAACTAGGTTACTAATAAAACCCTTAGCCTTGGCAAACAGATATGATATACATAAAAATATGACTTTTGCAGTAGAGGAAAAAAAGCAAGCATATGTATTCCGTGATCACACGTCCTTCTAATCTCCAATTTTATACTTCCATAAATATTTTCTAAAATGGTTTCCGAGGGCTTTAGGGTTTTATGTGTTAAAGTTAGGGCTAGGGATAACTTGGCGGCACGTTTTAGTGCCCCGCATCTCTCTGCATTTTCAAGAATAAGCAGCAGGGAAATTGAAAGGAGATTTTAAGGTTTTATGTTTTACGTATATCTTTTTTTTTCAGAGGATTGAAGTTTTGAGGCTTTTTTTCACGCTGGCGTTCCAGAGTAGGAGCGGCTAAAATCATATCTAATAAAGTAGGTATTTGTGACATATTTTTATTTGTTCTCTTATTTCATTCAATATAGTTATCTAAAAAACCTCCCAAGCAAGATGATACATCTGTGTTCTGTGAATACCATATCTTCAATATATACACTTTAAGAGAAAATATTTGTTTATCATGGGAAACAATTCGATGCTGGATGTGCTGAAAACTATTCTTTTACATTGTTGCTTTCATCTGAAAACACTTATTATTTCTCCGTAATTAATCCCTTAAAACAGGGGAAAACAATTGTAAACAGACATTATTGCTACAGTATGCATCCGTTGTTTGTTTGAGTCATTTGGTAGCGAAAAAACTAAAAAGAATCGCAGCATTCATCTGTCAATAGTACTCACAGCTGGGAACGCAGACAATGACAATTTTAGAAAATATGGTTAATGAGGAAACAGTGTTATTCATGTTGTTATTATCTAGATCAGAAATAAGATTATAAATAAGTATTTCCTCTCTCTCTCTCTCTCTCTCTCTCTCTCTCTCTCTCTCTCTCATGTTGCCTGGGAATAGATCTCATATACCTAGTATAAACTGACATACAATACAGATTGATCATTAAAATATTTTACCTGAATATCTAAAAAAGCAAGAGTATGATTATCTTCAACCTCAGAAGTAAATTTTATATTAATATGCTTACTATTAAAGCTTTAAAAACATTTGGAATCTGGTCACGACTCTTAAAAATTAAGATTTCACCCATACCTCCGGTAAAGCAAGGGCTTAAAACCTAAAGAACAATCGTGTCGATATCTTTTCTCCATAAAACGCGTAAAAGCTTATGCCAAGGATGGTTCTATACTGAGTCCCATTCTTACACCATCAATTTGGCAGCTAAGGCTTACAGATCCTTTAACTGTAGTCATTTAAATTCACTGACAATATCATTATTTTTAAACAGTACATTTAGGCAAATGTCAATTGTCTTATCCAGTGGAATTTGAGTAAAAACAGGCTTCACATCAAATGAAGCCATAATGCAATTTTTAAACTGAAGTTTCTTTGGCAGTTGATAAAATGAATGGAGTCATTTGGGGTATATTCATTTGTAGTTAATTAAAAGCGCAAAGGTGCAAGCAAGAAATTTTGTGGTATTACAGTATTGTTGAAAGTTCCAATAGCTGATAAAATCTGTCATAATGAGTGATCTTCTTTAGAGACCACTGGTAGTCCATAAAGACTTCCTGGTCCAGACCGGGAGGCTTGAAGACCATGAAAAATCTCTTTAAAAAAAGATTTACACAGTTTATCCATTATTCTTCAGACATTGTCTTCTAAATGCATAATACTGTACATTCGGAAGGGTCTTTTTCAGTTACCTTATCAGGTTTTGTAACCACAGTGGATGCGTCTTTGGCTAGAACTTGCAAGATATTAAACTCGTCAGCAAAAAGTAAATACCTAGTCTCTGGTTTATATTTGTAAAAGGACGAACAAGCAGGGTGTTTAAGTTTTGACCTAAAATCATTTATTTAGGACCCTTTATGTATGGATACTACTACGAATGTCCTGAGATACTTACTTGATTCTGGGCGGCAACTGATGAACGCAGGGAGTTCCTTTTATTTATTACACATCTGACTCAATATTAGGACAATTCGTAGACAAAACAAAGAAATCTATGGCTTAGGGCCTTCTTCATGTGAGGGAAATTACTTAAACTCGAGGGTTCTCTTAACTAATTATATTTACGTAACAAACACAGAACAGAAGAATGACGAATTACTGGCAGGTAGTAATAAGGGCCTGCTAAAATAACGAATCCTACACAGGATAAATATTCTACTCCGGCGATGTCTTCATAACAGGAACATCATAGTGGGGGATAGAAGGGGGACTGCACATGGATGGAGCCGAGAGATTCCACAGCTGAGGCCTGTCTGCAAATATATGCAAGACAGCTACTTGCAATAATAATAAAACGCTCAAAATGAAACTGAGGGATGCACAGATGGTTCCAAATAACTCTGTTCAACACTAATGCATAATTACGTTAACACTGAATGCTCCAACGCAAATTACTGAAGGTGACCGCGAAATGGAGAAATGAATGAAACATTAGACAGAGAAATAACAGGGATCGTGACTGGCTAAAAGAACCTTATTTCTGCACAATACCTTCTTCAAGACAACGGTGTGCCCCATTTGATATGGCGCTGGCGATGGAGGAGGGAATTATAATGCCACTAGAAAGGTATACTGGTTCAAGTCCCAGGGTCGAAACACGAGGTTTAGAAGGACAGGCAAGGCAAGGACGTCTGTCCTTGGGTCATGTTCTAAGCATTCCCTCTCTCGCTTCTCATTGCAGCAACTATAAGTAACCTTCGGGGATTACCCTGACTTCTCTTCCAGATGGCACAAAGGTCAATCTTCCTCACATTTTCTATAATGTCAACTGCATGGCGTTAGTCAACCCATGTTGAGAGTTCAGACAGAGGGGTGGGGGCAACTTTCTATTTTCGGCTCCTCCCTTGCCTTGGAAAGTACACGGAATTAGGCCTAAAAGCAGTCACTTTGAACAGAGAGAGAGAGAGAGAGGGGTAGGCTTAACCATTTTGGGGAATGGAAGAGAAAGTTTTTAAAGGGGCGAGTTGAAACCCTCAGTTCTAGTACGTAATTAATGACTGACATTAATTTTTATTTTCTTCTCAATTACTTTGTAAATGTAAAAAGAGAGGGGTTGCCAAGAAAATAGGTCCTATCCATGGCAATACACACACACACACCCACACCCACACACAAACACACACACACATATGCACACACACACACACACACACACACACACACATATATATATATATATATATATATATATATATATATATATATATATATATATATATATATATATATATATATATATATATATGTAATTCTAATAGCCACAATGCCCTCTAAGTTCTCGAATTCTTTCGCGCTTTTTTGATGTGCTTGTAACTACGAAGCTGTACATCCAGACGCAAGAAATTGAAGACTGTGATTGCCGGTCGCGGTACACGAACCCACGTCACCTTAACCACAAGGAGGTCACGTTGCCGACCTGACCACGAAAAGGATAAAAGTCTATTACCTCACGTACATACATATACCTGTCGTTTTCAGATATATTTATTAGAGCTGGAATATACCCATCCTCACCATCGTAGTCAAGTGGGCAATAGTTTTATTGCTTTTTAGGCTGAAATATATATGTACAATCTACTGGTCACTTTTACCAGACACATATGTAATTCTAATAGCCACAATGCCCTCTTAACTTCTTGAATTCTTCGCGCTTTTTTGGATGTGCTTGTAACTACGAAGCCGTACATCCAGACGCAAGAAATTGAAGACTGTGATTGCCGGTCGCGGGACACGAACCCGCGTCACCTTAACCACAAGGAGGTCACGTTGCCGACCTGACCACGAGAAGGATAAAAGTCTATTACCTCTCGTACATACATATACCTGTCGTTTTCAGATATATTTATTAGAGCTGGAATAGACCCATCCTCACCATCGTAGTCAAGTGGGCAATCATTTTTATTGCTTTTTAGGCTGAAATATATATGTACAATCTACTGGTCACTTTTTACCAGACACATATGTAACTCTAATAGCCATAATGCCCTCTTAACTTCTCGAATTCTTCGCGTTTTTTTGGATGTGCTTGTAACTACGAAGCCGTACATCCAGACGCAAGAAATTGAAGACTGTGATTGCCGGTCGCGGGACACGAACCCGTGTCGCCTTAACCACAAGGAGGTCACGTTGCCGACCTGACCACAAGAAGGATAAAAGTCTATTACCTCTCATACATACATATACCTGTCATTTTCAGATATATTTATTAGAGCTGGAATAGACCCATCCTCACCATCGTAGTCAAGTGGGCAATCGTTTTTATTGCTTTTTAGGCTGAAATATATATGTACAATCTACTGGTCACTTTTACCAGACACATATGTAATTCTAATAGCCACAATGCCCTCTTAACTTCGGAATTCTTCGCGTTTTTTTGGATGTGCTTGTAACTACGAAGCCGTTCATCCAGACGCAAGAAATTGAAGACTGTGATTGCCGGTCGCGGGACACGAATCTGCGTCGCCTTAACCACAAGGAGGTCACGTTGCCGACCTGATCACGAGAAGGATAAAAGTCAATTACCTCTCGTACATTTGAGTGGAATACACTGACATTATTCATCCGGAATCTTATTACTTCCAGGTGAATGTGATTAACCCGTATTGGCTCTGATATTTTAAGGCTGCAAAATGAATTTTATCCAACTTACAGTCCCTATCGTGCTTCTTATTTCCATCGACGTTAATGCTTTACAAATTTCGAAGAAGAAGAAAAAAAAAGCAAAAGGGATGTGATACGATTATGCCTAGCCTTTGTAGCCTGTCAGTCATATAATGCCCAAGGAACGTATATCAACCTTGATGATACATAATGTCATGACGCAACAGCAGTGGTTATCAGAGTTCTTTTTTTCAGCTACAGCTACAGCTACAAATTAGCTCGTGTTAAATCGCCAGTATTGCAACAGTGCTAGGTCACTGTTATTAAAAAAAATCTTATCCATTGTTTTGTTACTTTTAAAAAACTACTTCGTTGTTTATGAAGAAATTATCACGTACTCAATTGTTCCTACCTCCTTGAAATACACACTTTACTTGTAGCCGTTACGTTTAGAGGAAGGCTGATTTTTAAGCTAATTCTTTCATTTACGTATATCATGGCATATTTTTCATCTAGAATTAGCTAGGATACCGTAAGAGTTTTTTCTTTTTTTTTTAGGTATACCTGGGCTGTTTTAAAACCTGTTTTGTTAACACGTATTTGTTTTAATAACTAAACTGCAGCAAAGACGCCGGGTCTCTCGGCGGCAAACCTATTCAACCTTTAATCCGTCAACAATATTTGATCGAGTCAAAGGAAAATTCACAAACACAATTAATGAAGGTGTCATTAATCCCCAAAATTTGCTCCGCAAAAGCATAGACACAAAGAAAAAAAAGTCTGGAAGCGGATTTTGTAAAGTTATTTATACCTGAAAAAATAAGTGTTTCAGCCTAATGAGATTATGGTAACACTGGTGTGATATTATCTGCACAGCCCTGCTTTGAAATAATAATAATAAAATAATCGATTTTTCTTTTAGGTATACAATTGTAAATAGTTGAACAACTGTGATACTTCACCCCTCCGTTGAGAGGTCCAAACAGCCAAAAAGACTATAATTTTGCAAACAGGCGTACAGCGGATAGAATGCTTATTCCTGGAAAGGATAAAAAATATTGCAAATACAAGACAATAGCTGTATTTAACAATTAAAGGACATTAAATGCCAATGACGATAAATACAAGCTTACATAAGCTGATGTCGCGTAAAGGAAAAATATGACATTCAGCGCTTTGGTGACCGATGCACGGCTTTTGTTATTTGAATTTGTCTCTGCCTTCCTTACTGTTCGCTTCTTCTGTCTTCTGATCTTGTATTTTATTCACTCTAAGAACCATGGCTAAAAATCATGAGTTTTTTTTTTTTTTTTTTAGAAACTGTGTAAGAAACGGCCTTCTTTTGCAAGGTTCTCGTTATTTTTAAATGGACCAGGTGTATACTTTAAAGTCAAAAGGTTCCGGGAAAGAGATAACGAAGCATTTGACAGTTTTAAGCATAGAAATCTACATGCTTTGCTGGAGGAAGTGAACAACCTTTTCATTCAGACGATACGTTTTATCTCTTCTCCATGTGAAATTCACAACACATCTGTAAAGTTAAAGCCGCATCTATTAAGAAAATATTTGGCACATTGATGATATGAGAGAAAAATGGAGAATATTGTTTTTAACAAATGTAATTAAGATAACCAAAATATTTATTTCATCTATTTCATAAATTACGAATTCATGCCTAGAAACTTGAAAATTATCGTATCATTTAAGTTTACCTTTTGTGATTCACAGGAGTATGCATCATAACTGATACAAAGATGAAAAGATGCCAATGGATATTTTGCCAATCTACAAATGTTGAAATATTCCTCATTATCAGTAGGTTCTTATCAATACACGGAAAACCCATCATCAGTGTGTTGTTAACCACATGCAATGAGTCTTTTACTTCTGTCTTCCATAGTCTGCATCAACTCCGGAATATTGATGCTCTTCCTTCCAGAGCCTTTGCCTCCCCATTTTTCCCTGCACTTTCTAGGCCTTTCATTATTCTTACTCCAAAGAGTTCATAGATGACAATTTGTTTCAGCTACTAGCTCTTATTTATTTTTCCCACATGACAAGACCATCTCATAGCACTGATCCATCTTTTCACCCACGACAGTCATTTTACTTCATCTTGAGCATCTTTTCCATACATTTACTCTTGCTTATGGAAGCGAATAGGATACAATGAATGCACATAATTAAGTAAATCTCATAAGTTGACCGAAATAAAACGAAAAAGATTGGAGATTGGTAATTTATATTGTTTTTTTAACGTTAATTTTCTGAATTTTTGTTATGAAATCTTCTCCCTCTCCTAATAGACTCATGCCATCAGGCCCTTTTGTAAAACACACCCATACACACACATAAAAAAAAATTCTGATGGAAAAGAACGATTTAAACTGAGCCATCGCTCAACGATGATGGTAATGTGAAATTTAAAACTTTTTTTGTCAAGTATTTGTCACAATCGCATGGCATATAGATGAAAGGTTTACATTACCACTAAATTATTTACTTTGATTCGGAATTATTCATAAAAGTTTTGTCTGTCCTTTTGTCGACGTTCAAGCGGCCTAATACATCCCACATATAAGATAATGCATTCGACATTTAATCATCATTCTATTTTTCTTTCAGCATTAACAATTAATTTTTTTTTTCTAGCGTTTGCTTATATTTCTTTTACTGTACCCGTTAGTGTTCATATCTGATTACTATTTCACGTTGTACCCGGTTCCCGAGGCTATACTGCATGGTCCAATATCCTTCCGAACTCCCCAATTCTAAATCTTCCTGCATAAACGTTCTCTTAAGACAACTGTTCGGTTTCTTGTTCCGGTTAATCAATAAAAAGGGGCAAAAAATGAAAAAGGACGAGAAAGATATTTAATAAAAAAAAATTATTTCTTATTATTTTTCATGACTCATTATTTTAATGTTTCCAATCGAAACATTGAAGGCGGAAAAAATAACACGCTATTCATAAGAAGACACCAATTACATATCGACTTCATGAACAGCATATATATATATATATATATACTGTATATATATATATATATATATATATATATATATATATATATATATATATATATATATATATATATATATATATATATATATGTGTGTGTGTGTGTGTGTGTGTGTATGTATGTATGTATGTATATGTATATGTATATGTATATGTATATATATATATATATATATATATATATATATTATATATATTATGAGTACTGTTAAAGATTTGTCTGATAAGTCTTACATTGATTGCATTGACTACTTTCCTTCTTAACTTTGTAGGGTAATCACGACACGGATCACGGATCAGAACGCGATGCCGGGCACCCGAGGTGTTGTTTTGATGCCGGATAACAAAGCCTTAATAATACAGACCTCACAAAAAAACCCTGTTGTTGGTTTATCTATGATGAAAAAAAACATATATATCCTGTATATGTTTATTGTAGCTACTTTCTTCCGCCTATATGTTAAATAGAGACAAACTTTTAATATTTCAATGAAGAGCAGAAAGTCATAAGTCCTAAAGTTTCTAGTGCCGAATCGAATTCCTTTGAGCTTAAGAATATAATTACAGAAAAATTGTCTTTATGAACACGAAGTGTACCCTTTTACTTTTCTGCTTTCCTGCCGTAAATTACGAAAGACAGAGACAGAGAGAAAGAGAGACTTGATTATAATTATAATTAATTTTATGTTTCAGGGGAAGACACCACAGGAGCCATTCACTTGAAGTTCTAGCTTCCAAAGAATAAGGTGTTCATTAGAAAGAAGGAAAAGAAAGTAGAGGGAAATAGAGAATGGAATCACCTCTTAAAAATTTTTATTAATTAATTAATAGATAAATATACGTAAATTATTAAAATATAAGGAGAATCGTATTAGGGTAGTAATGTATTGCATCTGCGGATGAACTTATGACATTCCAGTTGCACAACATCCTCATGGAGACAGTTCAACGTTGTTGAGAGAATAAAGGACCTCTGGAACTGGGAAGTTCGACAGCGAGGCATATTTACTGCATATTGGTGCTGTTGTTCAGAAAATCTGGTTAGTCTCGGCAGGAAAAGGGACCAGGGATCAATTGTGAATGTGAAAGATCTCTGTTAAACTACAACTTCTGAAAATTGACGATCAAGAGACAATTCGTCGATGTTCCAAGTCATAATTACTAATATTAGGAAACTGAAACCTACGACCACAAATCATTCTATGTAAAATAGATAAATCTCTGGTAGAAGAAGACATCCACACGGGAGGACAGTATTCTAGTAAAGGAAGGACAAAAGACCTAAAAAAGTTACATTGATTTTATCACTGTTATGAATATATGAGTAAACAGTAATTCTGTCATTCGCAATAATGATGTCGGAATTAGCTCTCTAATCTAGACTCTGTATCTCAAATTGATAATAATAATGATACGAGCATTAAAAGGAGTTCTTCTAACTTCTGAAAAAATCAAAAAAAGGAAAATTTTTTCCCAGATTTTGTGAAAGTAGCTAACACCATAGATAATGAGGCACATTCATCTACTTCACTAGAATATCGATAAAATATTAATATATTAATTGGGCTATTTCAAATTTATATGCATTTTTATCTAAAGTTTTCAGGTAAATATAATGGAGTTATTAGAAAATTTTAATCTTGCTTTAAATAAACTTATAACTTGCTAGATAACAAGAATAAACTTAAAAGTACCTAGATCAGAAAAGATAAATAATGATATTGATGTGACTAAAGAATTCGAGCTGTATTTCATTCAGATATTGAAACTATAAGTACCTTGATAGAAGAAGTAGTTTTAGCAGATAATGAAGCTATTAATCAAGAGCCGATTTTTTTTAGAAAATCGGTTGTTAGACGTCTGCCCATCCATGGCCGATATTACTAGACTAAAATTCCTACGTTAATGAGTTCCATTACCTGTAGCCCCAGTTTTTCAAAGCTATCAAACGGTGTTTTATAACCAGTAGATAATTTTTTGCATAGAGTCCGAAGTTATGTCACGTGCACTTAATAGTTTGTCATTTTATGAAGGATTATAAGGCCTCTTTTACTCCTAGGGATTTGTTTCTGTCATTGGTAACAATTTTGTTCTATGCATCACAGTACCCCAGGCAACAGCTCAGGTTCATGGCGACGGTATATGTCATTTTGCTTTTCCTGCAAGGTAAGTGGAAAGTGGAAATGAAAATAAGGTTGAATTTTAATAAACATATTACTGCACAATGTGTCCTGGGAATAAAGAATATTAAAAAAAATATTTTCGGGATAACTTGAAATAAAGGTGAATGATCTTGTATTCCATGCTGCACGATCCGTCGACCAAATACTCTGTTTATACAGACAGATTTATATACAATATATATATATATATATATATATATATATATATATATATATATATATATATATATATATATATATATATATATATATATATATATATATATATATATATATATATATATATATATATATATATATATATATATGTGTGTGTGTGTGTGTGTGTGTGAGTGTGTGTGTCTGTGTGAGCTGATTTATTCATTTATATACTGTGTACCATTGCAGCCATCATCATAAAAGCCGATCAGAAATTTAGGTTTTTAATCAGATCATTTTTATGCAGGTTGTGCAAAATCGAAAGTGATCTAATTAAGTTTTATTACGTAATGTAGCATACATAAAGTAATGACCAAAGGTTATTGCAGTTTGTCATCATTAATCCTAAACGTACTACCAGTAGAGAGGAAAAACAATATAAACGCAAAGATGTTTAATAAAAAGGTAAGTCAATATCTGCGATGAAAGGAACTGGTGCGAGCTACTCACCTTGCAAAGCATCAGTATCCACGTCCTGTTGATGAGGCATGTCTCACACTACTGACCATTTACTCCTTTGTCAGCGAATCTGTGAAACATTTTTCCGTGCAGTAATAGTGGAGCCAATGTTCGGTTCTGACTACAAAACAGTCTCTGAAAACTCCGCAGCCATAAATCTGCAGGCACAGAAGCAGGAAAACTGTGTTCGAATCTATTAAAGAAAAACTTTATATCATTCCATCCAGTAGTTGTAACTGAACTACAGTGACAAAGAGGGCACTTCTGAATTTTTGCTCTCCACCTTGGACCAAATGAAATGTCAAATTTGTTTGTCTTCGAAAATTTTTAACTTTTGAGAAATGTAGACAAAAAGTAAATAATAAAATAATCAAAAACATTACAATTCCAAGATGAGCACTGGCTTATAACAGAAGTAAACACGATTACTTATATTATTCACCGTCATACTGTTTTTGTGCGATTAGTTCTGAGAAATAGAATATAACACTGTGAATGGCGATTTTTTGTTCTTTTCTGGTGTTATGTCATCACTTTTATAAAATATAAAATTCAAAGCTGAATATTTTAATGAGGAAATTAATCATCTTTTGCTTTTCCCGAGCAGAGAATCAGAAAGCTTAATCTATTCGTTCATCTCGGTATTTCATATCTTGCTCTCTCATTTTTTAAAAGTAATAAGGTATGTTGCTATAATATTAAGCTATGATTAACTCACCTAACATTTATATTGCTACCAAACATACTTCTACCATAAAATAAGGGATACTACTCACATGAGTGAATTCCGTTGTAACAAGATTTCCATTATTATGGGTCAGTAGCACAAGAAACCAAGCACGCAAACCCATATATATATATATATATATATATATATATATATATATATATATATATATATATATATATATATATATATATATATATATATATATATATATATATATATATATATATATATATATATATATATATATATATATATATATATATATATATATATATATATATATATATATATATATATATATATATATATATATATATATATATATATATATATATATATATATATATATATATATATATATATATATATATATATATATATATATATATATATATATATATATATATATATATATATATATATATATATATATATATATATATATATATATATATATATATATATATATATATATATATATATATATATATATATATATATATATATATATATATATATATATATATATATATATATATATATATATATATATATATATATATATATATATATATATATATATATATATATATATATATATATATATATATATATATATATATATAGGCTTCATAATATACTTCCATATAACGTGGCATTATATACTTCATTATATATCAATCCTTGACGGTCAATGAGAAGCAGCTGGCAGCCAAGTCCCTTTTCATTAAATATTCTTACTTCGAACAAGTTGAGGCACATTCGTTTTCTAGATACTCCAGTAGGTGGCTCGTCCTCGACCTGTGTCGTTGGGAAGCGTTCTTTATTAAAAGACTGCGAGGCCCCTTCATTCGGAAGTCCCTTTGGCGTAATTAATTAATATTTTAATAACTCCTAATTTGATTCTCTGATCTCTCTCTCTCTCTCTCTCTCTCTCTCTCTCTCTCTCTCTCTCTCAAAGTTTATGAATATTCGTCATGCGTGTCTTCAGATAATTTTTTTTCCGTATTTATATTATTTTTATGATGTAACAATTTTCTGATATCTATGCTATTATCATAGAATTCATACATGAATAGCATATACTGTATCATGATTGGGTTTGAATGTCTTTATATCCAAAAGAACAACTTCAGTGCATTCTAAATAAAAAATTAAAAAACGCAATAGTCTCTTAGTGAGGAGGTATATGGATCGTGTCATTTAACGTGATATTTTTACTAAGTGATACAGACTATGCAAAGCAAGAAAATGTTGTAATACCCATTCAATCTGGTAAAAAGGCCCATCTCTTTCTTTATCTTTCTAAAGTGTTTTTTATAGGGAAATGTATAAGATCAAAAAGAGAAATTAAATACAAAGAAGTGTTATCTGTTTGATTGCAGAAGCAATAAATTGTATCTGAATAAGAGAAAAATCTTTAAATCGTGTATAGAAAGAACACATTTCAATAAACATGAAATACTAATTACTTTAGTCCATTTGATTAATTTAAAGTTTTTCTTCCCTCAAATATATAGTCGGTTTTTGAAGTTACCGTAACTTCCAGAGTGACAATACATAAAATACATCTGCAGGTATTTCCACAAACAACTCGTGCAAAGTGTATTCACTATATTAAATTATCTGGAACTCTGCTCACGTTAATTCAGTGAACTCCAACTTTCTTCTAATGCATTACACGCATTCTGTAAAATAGAGAACGATCATAAAAAGGAATTCTCTCTCTCTCTCTCTCTCTCTCTCTCTCTCTCTCTCTCTCTCTCTCTCTCTCTCTCTCACACCATTCAGTATACATTGGGCTTCTGACTGCATTACGTGGAATAAATGGCATGACAATATTGTACAGTCTGAATGAAACACAAGGAGTCATCTGGAAAAATAACACTGGGGAACAATTTAAAAACAATTTTTTTTGAGTTGGATTTTTTAGCTTACTTAGACTAAAATTGGCATGCTGATTCCAAATCTGTAGTTAGTTTTTTTTTTCTAGCACGTCAAGTTTTTTCAAAATTCCACTGGTTAGCTGTAGTAAAACTTCGTAAATTATAAGGTAACAGTATAGAATTTAAAATCAAAATTACTCTGCAGCCAGTATAATATTAGTTTGAAAACTTAGAGAGAGAGAGAGAGAGAGATCAGAACATGATTTTTAATGAACTAATTAATAAATTCAAGAAGACTTTTTTTCCTTGAACCTCAGGACTTCTTTCAATTACTGTCTTTCCTTGAAGAACTCAAGAATTCATATCTCAACGTAGCTTCCAAGTTGAATGGATCTCAACCTGTTTACAACTTCTCTCAAAGTAAAATGAATTGCTTCCAACCGCTAATTAACTGCCGGTAACAAAGGGAGCCTGTCTTGTTCTTCTGTTATAGGTTACAACTTTGTAAAGTGGGATTCGAAGTCATGTACTCTAAAACACAATGATGAGACGGTGAATAGTATCTTATCGGATAACTCCGTCTGACTGTTCCCCCAACCCACCCTCTCTCTCCCTCTCTCTCTCTCTCTCTCTCTCTCTCTCTCTCTCTCTCTCTCTCTCTCTCTCTCTCTTACTGTAATGGATACGTATTCGTTACGGTGTGCGCTCCCCGCTCTTTCTCTAATGAAAACAGACTTGTGTGAGTCGGTAAACGAGCAGACCAAGAAATTTTCTGGCTTACGTTTTAGGTATATAAAGTCCTGTACTCGTTACTGACGACATTTTTCAGTTGTCAATTTAAAAATCTTTTCGCGTAAAATTAGACACCTGAATATGGTGGAGAGGAAGCTTTGCGGGGTAAGGGGCTGGGAAAGGGAGGGGAAAGGAGGAAGAGGGATAATGGAGGAGGCAGACGACGAGGAGATGCTGTCAGAAGAAAGCCAATCAATTGTAATTCCTGAGAGCAACACAAGAAACTTCTTGTGTCTATTTGTTCCATGACAAAACATTGGAAGAAGAAGAATAAGAAGAGAAAGACAAATATAGAAAAATAAAGCTGATAATTGACCAATGTCAATTATCATTAAAGAAAGGGTGCAGAGGAAAGGGAAAACGCCTCACAGAAAAGAAGAGGTGGACAAATATCAACATTGCAGGAAAGTGAACAGGAAATACTATGTTTGAGCAAACGTCCTGGCATCATTCTTGCTTATTGCATCAGAATTTTGGTAATGGACGAGCAAAGCTTGTTTATAAAAAAAAAAAAAAAAAAAAAAGAGAGAGAGAGATCTAAACCATTCATTTACATCCTGGACACATCTGTTTGGTTACATAGATCTTACTATTTTATAATTTGATTTATTCGTCAAAATGAAAGAATGAATGAATGCATGCATGACTGACTGAATCTCCACAACTGTGAACACTGAAGTAAATTTCCTTCGAATATTCAAAGGTCAGGAGACAAAAAAAGAAAATGAACAAGCATGTCTTCAAGGCCACGCTGATTTTGCATTATCTACATATGCAAATATAGACATATATCAGTGAAACCTTCATTAGACGGCGATAAGTATTTCTTCGCCGATGGTGGTTGTTAACAATACGCAAGATCTAAACTTGAGGGATAGTTGGCGGAAACAATACGAAACTATTCATAAAACGATTTGCTGTTTCCTAAATGGGAAAATAGTGCAATTTTTCCTGAGGGCACGCGGAGAAATCTGCAATAAGATATAATGCAAGAGGGACAAGCCTGGAACCTGAAATACGAAAGGAGATTCATCAACATCACGAAAATTATGTGCGGTTTAGACTTGAGCTTAAGTTGATGTTGTTTCCCCTTTGATAGCTGTTTTAATGCAGTTTTAAAGAGATTTCTAGAAACAACACTACTTCGTCTTATTATTATATTACCATGGAACTAATGAATTCTATATGATTTATGTCTATAATTTTACAAAAAATCATTATTTTCTTTGGCTCTAACTGGGTATTAATATACTTTTATTCCGACATTTAAATTCCTTACATGTGCGTTCATGATACAATGACTAAAGTCATGCAAGGGAATTCATAAAAAAAATATATATATATATATTGCTACTCATCTTATACGCTTGCTTTTAGTGTTATCATTTGATAAGATTTCATCTACAATGAATATCTTAATATCACTTTGATGAAAGTGATACTTTTAATAACCATATTGCATTATATATATATATGAGCACTACTCCAGTCAATCATTGCTTTCAGCAAACACTAACAAAGACTTATGCTCGCAGGTATACAGTACATATATATTTCTATGAATGTAAATATTTTCTGTTAAAACAGAATTAAATTTAATAAAATGAGCCCAAAAAAGTTAAAATCAGCCAAAATGTAGAAAGTTAGCCAAGGAGACGATTTTCGGGAGAACAAGGGCGCTGTCTCAACCTCATACAGGTAGATAAAGAAAAGTAAATGAAGTTAATCAGAAGAAAGCCAGTGCCATTTCATACACAAGAATAGGGTCCAGAGGTCAAACCACCGCTGATGATGTGAGTTGAAGAGCGCTTTCAAAACCAACGATTAAGAAGATTTTTGGAGAAATTGTCAACTGGAGAGACGTAAATCGAGATGAGTTTACTGACTTCAAATGGAAGAAAACAAAAATTTTGGCCCACGAAGAAGAGTATATGATCGCAAGCTTTTGAGTAATATAATTGTTTCATTCATTATCTGCCTGAAGAAGGAGACAGTTGTTCTTCAGAAATATAGCCTTCGCTTTCTGTACATTGTGAAAAGACTCCTTTTACTTGTCGCTTTTTATTACACACGCCCTCCACACACAGATATCTCTAGTGGCTATATATATATGTATATATATATATTTTGCCTGTGATTCCATAACTGCCTATATTTATAAATATATATTGAATTTTGGTATATATGAATGGCCCATATATATATATATACATTATTTAAAAAAAAAAAAATGCATACACCCTTCCTGAATGTCCTTTTAAAACCAGGGACATAAGAAAATTTAATATGGGAATGTAATGAATAACCTGTCCCCTGCTTTATATCTGATCCCGACCTCAAAAACTTCATCATTAGTTGAAATCCAGCCACTTTCATACTATTTTAGATATTTACTCAGTAAATTCTAAAGTCAGCTTTTTGGACGCTTATAGAAATGGGAGGTTGAAAGTTATATTTTGGAAAAGATGAATTGTTCATTGTCTCTAAAAAATCTGAAAAACCTGATTAACTAATATGCGAAACATAAACAATAAAGAATTTGTGTCGAAATATTTGTGAAATATATCTTTCTGAATCTAGTTCAATGGACAGCCATGTTAAAATTTTACATTTTTCGTTGCAAAGCTATTTCAGTTATATGTGATAAATCACCCACATACTTACAAAACTTGTAAAATTCATATATATATATATATATATATATATATATATTATTATATAAGATATATATATATATATATATATATATATATATATATATATATATATATATATTTATATATATACACACACACATATATATATATATATATATATATATATATATATATATATATATATATATATATATATATATATATATATATATATATATAGATAGATAGATAGATAGACAGATAGATAGACACATACATATACATATCAGGGTGTCAAAAGAGTCAAGGTGCAATTTGCAATAGTTGTAGCTTTGTAACTACCGTCGATGGAAATAATCTGTAAAAGGATAAGAAAGTTTAACGAGTGTAGTTTTTCTGTTTCCCTGAAGCTTTATTTATTATTTGTTTCCTCAAATATTTTTCATAATTACCGTAACTTCAAAATGGCTTCTTTTTCAGAACTGCTATTGACTCATGGGTTCACTAGAAGACAAAGTAAAACGTGTTCCTTGGTTGGCCAAGCTAAAATTTAATGTCGCTGTCCAAAAAAAAAGTTTACAACCCAGTGCAATAAAGGAGCCCCACACAGGAATGTTGCTTCATCAGAGAACAGTAAATTATTAAAAAATGCATAATCAGCATTATTTCTTTCATTGAACAGAAAGTCAGTCGTGTATGATGATCCTTTTTTAAGATCGGCCAAACTTTTCTTATAGCGAGGAGGGAAATTACTTTCATGCCTATCATTGGCAGCTCCATAAAAAATACCTTTAATTATGTCAACATGATTTTAAGGAAGATCACAATATTTTTCAAATGTACATAGGGACGAAGCAATCGTTAAAACAGAGTGTCTACTCGATATAAAGAAGGATAAACTATATACGGGTGCACTCACAACATTTTCACTTACGTGCACTATTAGTCCAGTCACTGCTGTCAATAAGATTTTTTTTTTCCTGTCGAGTTTCCTTGTGAGGGCATCTGTAGTCCTGCGAAGTTTTCCGTAAATTTCTTGTCGCAGCGAGTCCTTCCAATCACCCCGTGATAGAATGATTGAATGGAATTCTGGCTTTTTCTGACTCCTTAGATTTTTCTTTCTCTTCTTGCTTTGCGTCTGCTATGTGGCGTTTTAACATCATGACACTGAATTCATTAAATGGGTGATGGCCATATCTTCTCAAACGGCGTAGTAGCAAGGACTTAGGGAGCACTTGTTCGGACAGGCACTTATTCAGGAACTTATGTTGAATTCTGGTCGAATGTTAATAAAAAATAGCCCTAAAGAAAACAACAACCATAATATATAAAATTCCATGTTTGGACTTCCCCTCTTTTTATATTGGCCAAACTGGGCAAACATCCAATGATATATTAATTCATTTAAGTGAAAACTCTCACAGGATAAATTGGACTGAAAGTTTAGTGATTGCCAGATCGAAAGATTGCTCGTCACGAAATCTTTTAGAAACTGCTATTATACAGCTTACTTCCAGTTGTAATTTTAATCTTAGCCGTGGCATGTATTCTTTGGACCTGTTTATAAGTAAAATGTTCAAGAATGACCTAAAAGATAAAATTACTGGCTTAATTAAAAATTAGTTACCTTATATATATTTTCTATGTATTCATATCTTTTAAATATTAAACCTATTTTAATACGTCTACTAATTCTTTAATTGTGTTGGATTCCAGGTACATATTTTCCTTTGTAGTCCCCATCTGTCATTTATACAACCTTTCTTTGTAAACTTATTTTTATTTTTCTCCAGTATGCCAAGTAAAGGCCTATACGTCGAAAGGCATGCATTGCAGCACTCAATTGTTTCTCTTTCCTTCGTGGATTTTGTTTTTTGTTATATATTCATCACGTTCTATATTTGTGTGATTCAGTTATACATAATGAGGGCCATGTTTGCTTTCGATATCCTATTTCCTTTTTGAGTTGCGTAGTCGCTATGAAAAAACAAGGTTGACATTAGAAGATTTTAGCAATGATTTTGTTTTCAAAACCACTAAAATAAAGCAAGCTAAGAATGTTCTTAGGGTTTCTTTCTCCATATTACTTTCTCTATAAAACTTGCTGTTGGCTTTATTATAACAAACATCTAGTATTTGTGAAGGATAACATAAATCTGTCCCTATTTTTCTTATGTCTTCGATTTCTTGATCCAAATACTGGGGACTGACGATGCCCAATCCTCTTGAAACATGGAAGAAAAAATGGATGTTTTGATGTTAAGGTGACGGCCTGAATAAAAATGGACATAAGTTAAGTTGTTGGTTGGTTTCCTATAAATACTGAATTTACATTGAAAAGGTCCTCTATGTATTAAAACATCTAGGAAAGGGAGGCAATTGTCTTTTCTAATTCTAAAGTAAACTTAATGGATGGTACCTCGTCATTCAAACTAGAGAGTAAATCATTTACATCAATACCAGCAGGCAAAACAGCTAGAATATCGTAAACATACCTATACCACTTTAAGGGAGCATAAATGATATTACGTAAATATTGTATTTCAAAGAATTCCATAAACAAGTTTGAGAGAAGTGGGAATAAAGGGTTGCCCATTGCCATACCAAATATTTCTTGGTAAAATTCACCATTGAATATAAACCTGCAGCATATATATGAGGTGCTCAGCTGCATAAAAAAAAGCAAGGCAACATTTGACAAGAGTGAAGAAAAACACACCCAGAGTCTTGGAATATTCACGAAACTATCAGTCATAATATCCAGTAAAAAGCTAATTTTTTTTTAAGAATTTTTCAAGTGTTCATAGCCGTAAAAACTATTTTTATACTCTACATGTCTTTTTTTTTAATTTAATGTTTATGCTTAATGAACGCTCGTAAAAAGAAGCATATTGACAAATAAAGGGAAATAATGTCTGACAAATAAACTAAAGCTATGGAAGTTAGAGCTGTTTAGGAAAAATTAATTTTGGAAATTTTTAACAGATATTTTCACTATGAAACTGCAATCAAAGGCACTTTGTAAGTCTTAATCTAACTTCGATAATTTTATATTACGCACCGTTACACAGTTCAGCAGATTAGCTTTTCAGACATCTTTAATTTCTAGTCAATTAACTGGCAGTAGGTAGGACAAATACATTCCAATCCCTGTCATGACGAAGTTGTTGATGGGTCAAGGCACGTTAAGCCTTTGAGCCACACAAGCAATTTCTTTCGTGAGCTGCATTTTGTCAGGGCCTGGAGGGACAAATATTAAACCAATTCAAATTTTCACAAACTTAAGAAAAGGTCCTTTGAAGTGGTTACTAGCGTCATAAACTAATCCAACGCTGATTCACTGTTTTCCTTTGACCTCTCTCTCTCTCTCTCTCTCTCTCTCTCTCAAAAACTCTCTTATACGTTGCTTATTTTAATGCAATTTTGCTTTGGAATAATGGTTCCCCTATCGTGTAAGGTCCTTTAAATTGTTTTTATTTTCACCAGGTTCAAATATAATGGACTTTTTCTCTGCATAATATTTCCACAAATATTCTTCAGTTTATTAGGAATTACAAACAAATATTTTGTCTTCGTTCATAAAAAATAAACAAAGAAAACTCGTTTTCTCTCAGTATTACATCCACGCCCATTAGGGCTTTAAGAAGTGAGATGAAGAATACACGTATGCCAGCCCCAGGGTGAGAAAATGAAGCAGCATAAATGACACCATTCTCTCTCTCTCTCTCTCTCTCTCTCTCTCTCTCTCTCTCTCTCTCTCTCTCTCTCTCTCAAGTACGGAAAAGTCGGCTTGTGCTTTCGTGTAAGGGAGTTTTATGTGATGTATTCAACTGTAAATGTTAACGAAGAGACAGAATCAGTCACTTGGAATCTAATGATTAATAATACATCTATAAATTATTCGTAGATAAATCATCATTAAATTTCATATCAATACTTATAACTAAAACATACACAGAACCTAACAACAGCTAGAAGCGATTAGACATATATTCCAATTAGATGCACATTAATACTAGCTGCGAGGAAACTTTACTGGTTTCAAGAAAAGCTGCTTCGCCTGTCCAAAAAAGTCATTCGACTTCGCGCTTTCCCGTCTGGTATTATCTTTTGCTCATGGTGATGGATACTTATTAATTATTCATAGGTGTCTGTTATTTATTATTATTATATATTTTTTTTCTTTTTTATTTTTTATAATTCCCTCTTCTCAGTCTTTCGCGCGTGGTGTGTCTATTTTTCACATTCATGTGTTACCAGAAATTGGTCTTCTTTATTTACCCCATTAGAAAATAAAATAAACTAAAAACATTTTATCGCCTGACAACGGAAAACGAATAGAGTAGAATCTCTGAGAGACAGGTGCAGAGATACTTCATAATTATACAAACCATATCCAGGCTACCTCATTCACACTGTAGCAACGCAGACTTTCACAGCTAAAATTCTCGTCGGTAAACAAGAACTTCGAGCTGGTAAACATACTATGAATGCTTCTGTGTACCCATACAGTGTTACCTCTTTGTGCTCAATGTAGGTGGTACTGAGGTTTTGTTTGTTCGAAATCCATTTCTTTATTTTTTTCTTTAGCCTAACAGTTCTGTTTCCCTTTACTTTCCTTGTTCATCGTCCATGCCTTTTTCCATTGTCACTTTTCAATCAAAATCCATTGCTACCAGTCAGCCATACCAACCTTTAATAAAAATAATAATATTCGCCATCATCATTATTGTTATCGGCACCTTCATTCACGGTTTATTTAAACATAGGAATAAATATAGTGCAATGCCTGGAAAGAAGATTATATAATTTTTATCCATTGTTGATTTATTTTTGTTAGTTTCGTTTGCGTGCAATCCATATTTTCAGATTTGATAGACAATTCTGTGTAAGTTTGCTCTTTTAAAAGAAGTCTGGTTTCTACTACAGTCGCATTCTCCTTAATCACCATGAAAGTGTTTTGAACAAGATATTCAATATGGGGGTTTTAAGAATCAAGTGAGAATTCACATAATTTTTACTTCCCAGGAAGAGACCACCGAGGGACAAATTTTCGTTACTGGAGATTGTGAGTGAGGTTCTAGTAAGATACGGAGGTCTACAGCTTAATAATTTATTTACAAAACGTTCACACAGACACAATAGCTTGTGTGAGCCGCAAAGTAGTCCTGACCTCTTGACAGATCAAGGTAGGGATTAAATTCAAGCATCTGTGTTTTTTCACAGACATACATTTACTTATTGATAGATACAAGACATATGATTGACAATTATAAATACATTACTGAAAAGTTGGCATAACAATATACAGAATGATAATAATACATGAAAGGTGGTAATAACGGTTGAGATATTTGCATAAAAGACGTGTGAGAGAATTTGTGTTTCTCTCGACCGCATGGTTTTTCCTCCTGCTTTACTCATTGCGGGAAAAAGCAGATTTTGACCGTAGGGTTGCCACTTGGGCGCTACAGGACTGCCCCCTCCACCACCAAGGAGAGGCCTATGTATGTGGGCTGGTTTCTGGTATGAATGCAGGTTTCAACCGGTCGACTGAAACCCACATTGTCCTCCCGTCTACTGTCATCTGGTAGTCCTTTGGTCATCTCTGGAGTATGCGGTGTGGTCCGGAGTAGGCTGGGGAGAAGGGGGTGTTTGTATGCATCTACCCGGATGAATGCGCATTTTATGTTCTGTAAATCTTCTGGGACGTATACTTTTCTGTTTGCTTGGTAGGTTGTCTTGGCTGGTATTATTTATCTATCACTTTTCAGCTGTTAGATAGCAGTGTTGGGTTTGTCCTTTCTTGGAAGACGTCCACCTGGCAACATCAATACTTGGCCGATACAGGAATTCTGCTGGAGATAAATTGAACACTGTGTGTGGTGTCATTCTCAGTCCTAGAAGAACCCATGGCAGTTCTTTTCTCCAACTCATTCCCTGGTATCTGGTGGTGAGTGATGTTTTTAATGATCAATGAATTCTCTAGAAGATTCCGTTGGCTTTGGGGTTGTAGATTGTCGTATGTGTTATTTTCGTCCACAGACTGTTGGACCAGGGAGTTCCACAAGGCGGATGTAAAGTTGGTGCCTCTATCACTGGTGATGATCTGGGGGACTCGATGCTTACTGATCCATCAATGAGCGATTTAATGCAGCTCTCCACCATCTGCTGTCGGATGGGTATTGCTTCTTGCCACCTGGTGTTCCTGTCTATTATGGTAAACAGGCATTTGTACACTTCTGAGGGTCTCATTATGTTGACGTGTATATGGGTGAGTCAGCGGTTTGTTGTTTTGAACTCTTTTATCCTGCTTTCAATGAGTCTTGTGATTTTTGACATCTGGCAAGGGATGAGCTCTCTTGTCCACACCTTCACGTCTCTTCTCAACCCCCACCAGATGTACCACTCTACTATGATTCGGGAGGTTGATCGGCTCGATGGACGGGATAGGTTGTGAGCGAGAGCGAAGGCTCTCCTTACTCCCTCAGGCAAGTATGGGCGAGATTGTCCAGTATTCATTTTGCAGATGATGGTTTTTGTTCCGCTGTTGACTGACAGGTCACTCCATATGTGGGGACTGGTCGATCCACCACAGATGCTGCAGCCCCTTGTCATCCTTCTGCACCTCTGCTATCTCAAGATAAGCTATCCTTAGTTAGATGGTGTTGGCACACTTTCTTGATAGGGCATTCGCCACGGTGTTCGTTGAACCCTTCAGGAACTTTATGGTGCAGGAGTCTCGGCTATTGCTGACAGGTGCTGTTGTTGTTGTGCTGACCATGCATCTGCTGACTTTGTGAAGGCATGCACCAGTGGTTGATGGTCCGTCTGTACCACGAACTGTCATCCCTCGAGCATGTGGTGGCAGTGGTGGACTTCTTTGTAGGCTGTGAGGAGTTCCCTGTCAAATGTTGAATACTACCACTCTGCTACGGTTAGCTTTTTGCTGCAGAAGGCCATCGGGCAATGATCATCGTCAGTGTCCTGTTCGAGTACAGTGCCCTTCACCTTATTGGCTGCGTCAGTTGTCAGAGTGAGGGACCTATGTGGTAAAAGAAATATTAGTTTTCTTACAGAGGTTATTGCTTCTTTTACTAAAATGAATGTTTTGTCTTGACTTTCTCCCCAATTTCATTTCTTTTTATTTCCTTTAAGGCATTCATATATGGGTTCATGATTTTTGCAATGTTTGGTATGAATCAGTGGTAATAATTTATTAAACCTGAAAATTCTTACACTGATTTCACTGTTGTTGGTTTGGTGAAGTCTGTTATTGCTTTCACTTTATCTGACAGAGGTTTCTTTGCCCATTTGCACTTGTCTTCTCATTCTATTGGTCTGTTTTCTTTCAGTCTTTGTAGCACTATTTTCACATCTTGAGGTGTTGTTTTAAATTTGGGCTGAAGATCAGTATGTAGTCAACATATACCACACAGAATGGAAAGTCCCTGAGCAGCTCATCCATCAATCTTTGGAATGTTGCTCCTGAGCTATGGGGTGCTGAAACAGCTGTA
The DNA here is from genome assembly GCF_040412425.1 of Macrobrachium rosenbergii. Classification (NCBI taxonomy): domain Eukaryota; kingdom Metazoa; phylum Arthropoda; class Malacostraca; order Decapoda; family Palaemonidae; genus Macrobrachium; species Macrobrachium rosenbergii. Next base: position 27,593,437 of record NC_089786.1, read on the forward strand.
GTTGAATGTGTAGGTACTGAATGGAGAGATGATTGTGGTTTTGTTGATATCTTCTTTTGCTACTGGGAGTTGGAAATATCTTTTTAGCAGATCAGTTTTTGTGAATATTCTTGCTTTGTTATGTCTGATATATTTGGTAGAGGGTATCAGTCCGGTTTTGTTTTCACATTCAGCCATCACTAATCTCTGCAGGGGAGCCATGTTTTGTCTGACTTGGGTACCATATGTAGGGGTGACGCCCATGGGCTGAGAGCTTTCCGGCATATTCCCACTTCTTCCATCTCTTTGAATACCTTTTTCGTGTAATGATAACTGGGAGAATATTAGTTAGGAATAGCGTAAATATAAAAGAGAGAAAAAGAAATGAGGGAGAACCTGTAATAGACAAAAGATAGACAGATAAAAAGAAGAAATGAGAGAGAATGAACAATAAAGAAATGAGACAGAGAGAAAGAGAGAACAGCAAAACAGGAAGTGTTATGATTATGTAGCCAAAACAGGGGTGCCACTAACCTAACCGCAATCAATAACAAAAATGCCCAACCGTCCTACCTGTGAGCTGACCTTTCAACTTTCGCCAGAACCTAAAGATTTCCAGTGATGTCATTAGTCCCACCTACGAAGGAGGGGATTAATGACATCTCTGGAAGTCTTTAGGTTCCTGTTTTGCTATTCTCTCTGTCTCCTCTCTCTCTCTCTCTCTCTCTCTTTGTCTTATTTCTTTATTATTCATTCTATATAATTTCTTCTTTCTCTGTCTATCTTTTGTCTATTACAGGTTCTCTCTCATTTCTTTTTCTCTCTTTTATATTTACGCTATTCCTGACTAAGATCCTCCCAGTTATCATTATATTCACATAGGTGAGCTTCTCTGGGGCCAGCCGTCTGAATCTCAAGTGGATCAGGGTCCTTCGGTCTCTATGTGTTGTTGAATGGTGTGTTTTGCTTGTTTTGTTAGGTCGTCCTTCAGGTTGTCTTTGAATAAATCTTTGTAACCTTGTATTATTTCTCTCATCTCTTTCAGTGGGACATCAAGTGCGATGGGGCATATTTTTCCCTCTAGATTACTTGTTGATGCTTTAATTGTATGCCTGCTTGTCTTTTGGGGAGATGATTTCTGTGTTGTTCTTGGTATCAGCTGTTTAGCTGCTACATCAACTAGTAGGTTGTGCCCTGTAAGGATATCTGCTCCTAACAACGTTATCATCATGTCTGCTGTGATGAACAACCAGTCCTATTCTTTCCCATCAAAAGCAATTTTCATCTCCTGCATTCTATACATTGTCAGTGGTGGTCCGCTGGCTGTTGATACATTTGGGCTAGCTGGGATGAATGATCTGCATGCTCTGGTATCCACTAAGAACTCCATGTCAGATCTTTCATCTTTTAGGAAAAGGCAAGTTTTGTCCTTTTCTTTTGTACCTGGATGAAAGACAGCGGTGAGCAGACACGATTTCTCTTACAAGACAACATGTTTGCTCACTGCTGATGTTGGTATGAATGGGTTGTCTCTGTAATCCTACTGAGTATTTTTTGAGAACAGACAGCCCCTGCCACATTTTCTAGCCTTCTTTCCGAACCTCCAGTGGAAAAAGCATATGCCCTGTCGAGGTTCTTGTTTCTTTTGTTTAGACTTCCCTTTGTAGTTTTGTCTGGGGAAGCATCTTTTGTATATGGGGGCAGTTGGCTCGTCTGGATTGCTGTCTGATTCTGTGTCTGAATTCTGCGTGGTCTGGCATGGTGCCACTACTGCTGCTGCAGGCTGTGAGGGGTCTGCTGCTGTGTGGGCCACATGAATCTCATCGACCATTACCCAGAACTCTTCTAAGGGCATGGTGAAGGCTTTGGGCATGCCTGCTACTGTCTAGTGGGGTAGTTTTGTGAGGAGTACCTCCCTTACAAGGTCCAAGGTTGACTCGGGTTGGTCGCCCTTGGTGGGTAGCGTGATGAGTCGCCACAGTTACTTGTATACATGTGTCAGCCTCTGTTCTCCTATCGGGGCCACCACGTGGTTGGGGAACTTCTTGGCCTTCTGGGTGGTCGGCATGCTGGATGATGACTTTAGCCGGTACTTCAGTATGTCGTAAGTGACGGGGGATTCCAGTTCCTCGAGCCATCCTGCTACCTGCTTGAAGACGTCTTCTGGTAGGAATTTGGGGATGGCGTCTTCTTTCCACGTCGCTGAGGTGATTTTCTTTGTGTGAAAATTTGTTTCCACCCTGAAGAACTATGCCTCTAGGTGGTGGGGCATGAAGGGCAGTAGGCATATGGAGGCGGCTATGAGGTTTTCATTGATGAAGTTGGGAACGCTGCTGGTGGCTTGGTCAGGCATCTCCCTGGTAGTCACCAATATGAGTGAGGTTTGAGTAAAACATGGAGGTCTACAGATTACTAATTTATACACAAAACTTTCACACAGGTCAATAGCTCACATGAGCCACAAAGTAGTCCCAACCCCTTGAGAGATCGAGGAAGAGATTGAATTCAAGCATCTGTGTTTCTTCACAGACAATTATACATACATTACTGGAAAGCTGGCATAACAATATACTGAATAATAACACATGAAAGGTGATGATAACTATGATTGAGATATCTGCATAAATGGCGTGCAAGAGAATTTGAGTTTCTCTCGACCGCATGGCTTTTCCTCCCATGTTACCCATCGCGCGAAAAAGCAGATTTTGATTGTTACATGGGGGCTACAAGATAACCCTCCTAAATAACTCTCTTCCTCTTATTTGCAGTCCTTGGCTCTAGAGCCAAACTTGAATTTCTGTTCTTTCTTTCTCCTGTTATTTCTGGGAAATGAAAGGAAGGAAACAAATAATATTTAAAAATTACTGGAGCAACTATGATAAGAGCCTTGATGGCCAAGTCGGTTAGAGCAGCAGCCTCAGACTTCTTAGAGGTCTGTGGCGCAGGTTCAAATCTGCAGCCAACCGGTCAGGGAGGCGAACACTTTGCTATCCGTGTAGACACCCCAGGATCATGTATGTAATCAACGGATAGGTTTGCTTAAAAGCAAATGGGTGTTACAGACTAATACACACACAAACAAAGCCACTCCAACATCTAAAAACATAGCAGACACCTCACACGTCTCGACTGTCCACCTAACCGAGCAACAACTCCTCGCTGCTGGGAGAACGGGCGCTGGTGACTGCTACAATACATGTATATACACTACTGGGGTCTAAGCGATGACAGGCAGGGAAGCCGATCGAGACTATAAAGTCTACCCAAAAGCCAAATCAAAGTCCTTCAAAAAGAAGGCATCGTGCTTACCCCCATACAAATGGAAAAAAAAAAAAGTTAAAAAAAAGAAGACTGTAGCAACTATGATAGCTACTCCCTTAAATTTTCTTTTATAAATTTAGCCTCTTAGTATTCACACGAGCTTTAGAATTTTCGGCAGAACTGCCATTTCTTACTGTTTACAAAGCCATAGTACTTCATTATTCTACGACTGGAAGTCCTCCTGCGTCCTGTTCACTCGAACATAATCCAATGTCTGTAAGAAAAAGTGGAAACAGCCCATTCAGTGACTTCTGCTAGACCAGAGTGTACAGGAATTCTGTTTTTCTTTTTTTTATTACTTTAACTTTTGCTGATCTCTCTACACTTTTCATATTGTAAGGCTATATGCGGAGTGATACATGAAAATGACGTAAATAGCCCCTGAGAAATCTTGTTCCCACAGTGAGAAAATTCCGTCCTAAATTTAAAAAGCTATTTTCGAGCTCTCTTTACGACATCGTCAAAGTTATTCAAGATCGAAGAAAGAAGAATACTAATAAGAAAACGAAGTTTAAGAATATAAGAAAATCCAGTAAGATTGAGTTGCCAGCAATGAACATAAATGATTTTCATCTTGTGCTTATCCATTACTAAGCTCCTGGCTTTTTAGACGGCGATGCAAAATACAGATCAGCTAAATGCAGCATGATAACAAATCTAATGACAATTTCTGTTTGAACTGCATAGAAAACTATTTTTTACTACAGATTAGTAAAGCTTCATGTATATTCAGATGACTTGCAGTTAAACACATACAGGGCATATTATTTTTATTTAAACATTTTTCGTCCAGTCTGTTCTAAAACTAATGTGATTGTAAAGAGAGAGAGAGAGAGAGAGAGAGAGAGAGAGAGAGAGAGAGAGAGAGAGAGAGAGAGAGAGAGAGACTGCCTGAGATATCAAAGGGATGGAATGCCTTCATGACCGATACGTATATTGCCTGTGATAAAAAAAAAAATACCAAGAGAATTGACTTCAGACTCCATCTAATACGTGATTTGTACAGAGGGAGAAAATGCAACACTTTCTCTTTCCAAAACGTTGACGAGCAATCAGTTACGTCGGAGAATTTTCATGAAATCGCTGCCTTTTTTTAAACCTTGTATGAGACTCATATTAATTATCTAAATAAGAAGTTGTTAAAGATACAATTCGACGAGAAACTATCTGAATGGGATTCCAAACTCTCGGGGAAGAAAGCCATGAGATGTAAGGAAAAAGTGGTATTGAAAGAAAAGCAATTGGGTGAAATGGAACTGAGCTTAGACAGAAATTCTTCAGATGTAATATTCTCATGTTGCTGCTTTAAAATATATATATATATATATATTTCAAGAAATAATCTCACTCAAGACTACAAAATTAAAATAAATGTAAAAATAACTTTTATAAATAAATAATGTTGCTGATTTATCACTTATTTCTTTGAAGACGGTTTGCACCTTGTACAAAGTTTTCTTCCTTATAGTCTCTGTGGGATTTGGTGACTCCATATACTGCTGTATTCATATATTTCATGTTTCGTTTACACCTTATTTGCTGTTTTTTTTTGTCTCTATTAATTAAGAAATAGGAAGCTCATAGTTCTATTCTTCTAAGTAAACCCTTCTCTAATCCACCAACGCGCTCAACACAGATCTCTCTCTCTCAAAAAAAACTAGACTTTCCAGCCAATCCCCAGATGGAAAAGGGAAGAGTATGTGTTTGTATGCGTGTTTACAAAAAATAAGTACACATTTTCAAAAATATATATATATATATATATATATATATATATATATATATATATATATATATATATATATATATATATATATATATATATATATACTTAAAAAAATGAAACAATAAACCTAGACTTTTGGTCCTGTAATATGTAACCGAAGGTCTGGTTGTCATGAGATTGCAAGATTGCTTAATGTCAGACTTGAATACAAAATTAGCGCTATCTCTTCTCTCCCTCTGGGAGGAAGAATGAAAATTTGAACAGGATATTAAACCCGTTCTTTGTCCTAAAAATTTTTATTATTGATGTTGTAGCTTAAAGAGACAAGGCAAAAAGCAGTTCCACATGATTAGTTAACTCATGACTGCGTCTGTCACTGTTCATTATCTTTTTCTCAGAGGCAGAGCGAAGTCCGCCTGATCTCACTCTAGTCAAAGATATCGTTAATAAGAAGTCACCCAAAG
>NC_089786.1:27640102-27657602 GCF_040412425.1 Macrobrachium rosenbergii
ACTTCTACTTGAAAACAAGACAAAATCTAATTTTGTGTTGTTATAAAGGTTAATTTATCAAGAATTTGAGTAAATCAAGCAAAATTCAAACTATTAAGAATTACTCAAGATTTGAAAAGAAAATCACCTGAAATGCAGCTGCTTGAGATTCAGAAAACACACTTTTTTGTTAGGCACCGTTACACACTTTTCCTACATTCAGATCTCAAAGGCTAAGATTAATACCAGTGACCACACAAATATGTTACATTAGTAATTTCTCTCTTATGAAGAAAGAGAGAGAGAGAGAGAGAGAGAGAGAGAGAGAGAGAGAGAGAGAGAGAGAGAGAGAGAGAGAGAGCCACTGTCTCTAAAACCAGAATGAATCAACTTTTGTATTCCAGCAAGAAATGAAACAATCAAATCGCATCATTATTCCCGAACAAAATGTTTTTGGGTCAGCTAACGTGTTAGAAAAATATGTAGTCAGAGCAAAAAAATCATATGGGGCGAAGCTCTTAACGAAATCTTAAGACTATCAAAACAGATGGCAGCCAGCCAGTCACAAACGGCACAATTTCAAAACAAGACAAGAACCAAAGTTGGTTTCCAGAACAGTAAATGAGACATTGCGAAATCATTCGTCTTTTCCTCATGTGAGACAAAACTCTACATGACTTGATTGCCATTTTCTCGCTTGTTAACACGTTATCTTTTGCGATGACAACTGAATCAAAACACAACATACAAAATCACGAGGACTGAACACTTGTTGCTGGGGAATAAAATGAGCGATCACATACTACATTAGTACTAAAATGTATTACTAATTCTAAATTACTTTGTTAAGTTATCTAAATCTCAAAATCTTTTGAGATCTGACATCACACTGCATATGATATTTCAACAATTGTTACTATTACTCAGAAGACATTATAGTTAGAATAGTAAAAACATCGAAATCATAAAATGATATACATATTAAAAGGCAATATCATGAATATCTATATATATATATATATATATATATATATATATATATATATATATATATATATATATATATGTATATATATATATATATATATACATACATATATATATATGTATGCATATATATATATTATATATATATATATATATATATATATATATATATATATATATATATATATATATATATATATATATATATATATATATATATATATATATATATATATATATATATATATATATATATATATATATATATATATATATATATATATATATATATATATATATATATATATATATATATATATATATTTATGTATATACACTTTTTTAGAAAATGTGCACTTATTTTTATACACACCCAAACAAACACACATCATTTTTCTATCTGTCTGCCTAAAGTCTTGTTTTTGATCTGAGTTTGGTGGGTAGTCATTTGCAGATTCATGACTTAGAATATTTGAACTATAAATTCATTTCTGAATTAACGGAGATATAATAAAACAGCAAATAAGATGGAATTATGAAAGATATGAATACAGTAGTTTATGGAGTCACCAAATCCCACAGAGACCATAAGGAAGAAACAAAGAACAATATACAAACGATCTTCAAAGAAATAAAAGATAAATCAGCAATATTATTTATTTATAAAAGTTATTTTTTATATTTATTTTAATTTTGTAGCCTTTAGTGAGTTTATTTCTTGATACTTTTTTTTTATTTCAAAGCAACAACATGAGGAATTTTTATTTTTTATTGAATAAATTTATATTATTTCTCAGTTCCATTTCACATTTCAATTTGTTTTGTTCCTAATTGCTTACTTTTCAATACTCTTTTTTCCTTATTTCTCATTTTTCTTTCCGAGAGTTTGAATCCCATTCAGGTAGTTTTCATTTATTCAATTTATATTTTAACAACTTCTGATTCAGATAATTAATTGAGTCTCATACAAGGTTTAAAATTTATTCGATTTCATGAAAATTCTATTGATTGCTCGTTTATTTTTGGCAATTTAAATGTTGCATTTTTTATCACTTCTGTACAAATGATCGTGATTGATGAAGTCTTAAGTCAATTCTTGGTATTTTTTTTTTATCATTTAGGCAATATACGTATCGGTTTTTAGGCATTCCATCCCTTTGATATCTCCAGGCAGTCTTTGTTTTTTGTTAATTTTATCTCTCTTATCTCTTCTTATTCTCTCTCTCTCTCTATCTCTATTTACAATCACATTATTTTTAGAACAGACTGCACGAAAAATATTCAAATAAAAATCATAAAAAAATTATATGCCCTGTATGTGTTTAACTAAAGTTTTCTGAATATACATTAGTGGGTTTTACTAATCTAGTAAAATTAGCTTTATTGATATGCGTTTCAAACAGAAATTGTCATTAGATTTTTTTATCATTGCATTTGCCTGATTTGTTTTTATTTTTTCCATTTATATCTAAAAAGCCATTAGCATAGTAATGGGATATTAGTTTTCACAAGATGAAAAATCATTTATGTTTATTGCTGGCAACTCAATCTTATGGATTTTCTTATATTTTAAACTTTGTTTTTTATTTATTTTCCTACTTTTAATTTAATAATTCGACGATTTCGTAAAACAAAGAAAGCTCGAAAATAGCTTTGAAATTTAGACGCAATTGTCTCACTGTGGGAACAAAGATTTGTTATTATTTATTTTTACGTCATTTCCATGTATCACTTATTTATTAGCCTTACAAAGGAAAGTAGTGCTAAGCAAAAGTTTATTTTATAAAAAAACTGAATTCCTGCATACTCTAGTCCAGCAGAAGTCACTGAGTGGTCTTCTTTCATTTTTTTCTTACAGACATCAGATTGTGTTCGAGTGAACTGGACTTAGAAAGACTTCCAGTCGTAGAATAAAAAAAAATGTTTATTTTTAAGAACTGACAGTTTTATCGAAATTTATTTCTCATTGAATATTCATTTTTTTATTTTTATTAAAGAAAATTTTAATGGATTTATTTATTTTTAGTTGTTTTTAGCAAATTTTAAAATATTCTTTGTTTCATTCCTTTTATTTCCTAAAAATTACAAAGAAAAGAAAGAACTAAAATTCTAATAATTGAAGAGAGTTATTTGGTAGGGTTATCTCGAGTCACGAAAATCTGTCCCTCGGCGGCCTCTTCTTGGAAAGTAAAAATTATGTAAATTCACACTTGATTCTTAAAACCCTCATACATTGAATATCTTGGTCAGGAAAAATTTCAGGGTGATTAAGGACGATACGACTGTAGTAGAAACAACACTTCTTTTAAAAGAGCAAACTTACACAGAATTGCCTACCAAATCTGAAAATATGGATTGCACACAAACGAAACTAAAAAGAAATAATAAATCAACAAGGGATAAATAGTTATATAAACATCTTCCCAGGCACTGGGCTATAGTTATTCCTATTTAAATAAACCGTGAATGAAGGTATTTATATAACAATAATGATGATATTAATTTTAATTTATTTTTATTTAATTTTTATTTAGTATGGCTGACTGGTATTTATGGATTTTTTATTTATATTTTGACAATGGAACAATTTATAAGTTAAAGTTATTTTAGTTTATTTAGACCACTGAGCTGGGATTAACAGCTCCTAGGGCTGGCCCGGAAGGATTAGTTTATTTTACGGCTAAGAACCAACTGGTTACTTAGCAATGGGACCTACAGCTTATTGTGGAATCCGAACACATTATGAGCGAGAAATGAATTTCTATCACCAGAAATAAATTCCTCCAATTTATTCATTATTTATTTATTTATTGAACTCCGGCCCATCGAATGATATTTTTAGCTCAACCGGTTCGGCCAACAAAGGAATTTTTACATAATTTTCCATTTATTTCCATTTATTTTTTAGGACAATTTTATTTATTTAATTAAGAAAGGGAAGGAGAGGAGAACAAAACCAAAATTAACATTTATCTTTGCCAGAGATTTTCATTTATTTATTTTTTAGAAGAGTAATGGTATTGAGATTTTTAATTTATTTTCTATTTTTATTTGATTTATTTTGATTTATATTTTTATATTATTTTTTTAACAAAAAATGAAAACAAAAAAAAGTATTTATTTAGTTAATTGTTTTCATTTATCTTTTATTTATTTATTTAGAATTTATTTATTTATTTCTTTTAATTAATTTATTTATTTATTTTAAATGTATTTTTACATTTATTTATTTAGCAGTTTGGAAATTATTATTATTTATTTTTTTTTAATAGTAACATACTTTATTTGGCCCACTTTACTTTAAAATATTATTTCAAAAATTTATTTATTTAAAGATTGAGGTTTATTTGGCTGATTTATTTTTTATTTAGGAATTGCTCCACTGGTAATTAGGAATTTATTTATTTTTTTACAAGGTTCACAGCATTTAAATTTAGCTATGATTTATTGTTATTTATTAAAATATATTTTTAGTGATTTATTTACAAATTCCTATGATTTGTGATGAATTAAATATTGAGAGTTTATTTAATTAAATTATATTTCATAAATGAACAATCAGTGAAAGAATTATGGGCATTTAAATATTTGAAATTTTCCAAATCGCCAGATCAATTATAAAGCAATGAAATTTATTGATAAAAGATTGATAATTCGGCTTTTTTTCATTTATTTGAAATTTATTTTTATTTTTAAACATCACTTATTTTTTATTTATTTAGATTATTATATTCAATTTATTTATTTTTATTTATTTATTTTAACGGTTAAAAACAAATAAAAAATTAATTAAAAAAATTTATTTACTTTATTTATTTATAATACTTTATGGCCCGTTGGTTTTTTATCTTATACGTTTAGCAGCAGATTATTCACTTTAACCTTGAATAATTTATTGAAAATATTTGAAAAAGGGCTGCAATTTATATAATTATCAGGGATTGTTTATGATATTTACAATTTGTAGCATTTCCTCAGCATATTTAAGATTTGAGGGGTTCACTATCTATTTACTTATGGTTCAGAAAAAGGGTAGCTGAAATAATTAAAGTTCTGGACCGGACAGACAAGCCAAACAATAGTTTCATTTACAGAAAGAAAATTTCACTGAAAGAAATTGGTAGATAATTTTTGCATTTAGTAAAATAATGCGAAAATATTGATTGAGCAAGAAATTATTTTGTATTATAGAATTTCTATTTCAGGTTAGTTATGAATTTAGATAACAGCAGGTTTTATTTTTTCCTAATTATTTAATTTATGGTCATCTGTTTTTGGATTTAGTCGATTATTAAGAGTATTTTTGCCAGCATTTATTTTTCAGAATTTTTATATTCATTTTTTATTTATTGCCAAATTTATTTGAAGGACTATTTTTGAAAATTGTATTTCAAAAGATCGGCTGGAAAATAAAATTGTTTTTAAAATTTATTTTTATTTATTAGACCTCAAGTCTAGATAAAATTTGAATTTACAAATCTGAATTCGGAGGGTTTACTTTTATGTATTTATTTTAAAAACGATGGAAAATAAATGTTTGTCAAAAATTTTTACATTGCCATCTGCATTTATAGATTTACATTTTAGATTAAATGGAAGAATATTATTTATTTTATTGACCAACAAATAGGTAAGAAAAATCAGTTGATGGAACTGCGGAGCTTAAATGATTTGTGTTTGCAAAACATGTTAAAGAAAAAAAAAAAAAGGGATTTTCATTGTATTATGGTAAACATCATTTTAGAACTTGAAAACAAATACAGGCATCAGAAAGACCTAGTTGTTTTTAATTAATTTTATAGGAACCCTGTAACAAAATTAATTTTTACAAAACCATTCATTTATATTCGTTATTTATTTTTTAATGAATGGAACAGTATTTACTTTTATGAAATACATTTATCATCAATTATTTATATAAATCATCTATCGTTATTTCAGACCATTTTAAATCAAATAGATTCAGTTCACGCAACTTTTATCAGATAATAAACAAAACATTCATTAAAGATATTAGATACGTTATGAACAGCGACAAGATTATCGATAAACTAAAACGAATATTTTTAGATCATTTATTTTCATTGAGAGAATTTAAATTTTCTCTCTCTCAGAGAAAATCTTTCTCTTCTATCTCTCTCTCATTTAAAATTTAATTTTCCTAATTCCTAATTTATTAATCAAAAGAAGGTGAGTTCAGGTATCTGATTAAGGGAATTATGAAATTAACTTATTTTTCAAAAGAGTAAGCCCATATTTTTCTGTAGTTTTTGTAAACATTGACCTTCTTCAGAAAATAACTGTTTCTTTCCAGGAGGGGAGGAGAACTGATAAGATAAATGGAAAGGTCTTTGTTATACTGTCCGGAAAATTTCTTTCAGTATATAGCGCAAGTGACTTTTAATTAAGACATTTAAGACGAACTCCTATACTCATTAAAAATAAACACATTTTGCGCATATTTATATTCTATAAAGCTCTTCTAAACACTAGATACAGGAATGTTTTCAATGCTTATTATCTCATTTTTCTCCCCTTATGACCCTCCCCGTAAAATTTTTAATGGAACCAGAATTTCTTTTATAATGCAGGTCTCACCTTTCAAGACTAAGAATCACTTTTTTTTTTTCCACCATCATATTTATATAACCTATTTCGTACTCGTATTTCCTTATATCGATATACCCGTGATTTTTTCCTAATCTTCGAAGATGGAGCCGTTTTCGTGAGGTGTATCGCCGCGCGAGCCAGCTTCGTAAATCACGGAATTCGTGTGGAAACTATTTTTTTTAGAAATTGAGGGTTCGACCATTTTCTTTTTTCTAAAAATTCAGGATTTTTATACATTTAATTTTTATATTCTTGCGACATTCTGACCTTTTTAAGTGAACAGAATGAGTTTTGAAATAATGAATTGTAAATTCGTTTGACTGTTTAATCAATAATTTGTTTTGTTTTGTGTAGATGAATGTCGATGCAGTATTCTGTTGAAGTGGTATGTATGTACGTATATATATATTTATATAAATATATATATTTATCGATATTCCGAAACGAAACCATTCACTATATGACTTCTTTTTAATTCTAGATACTCTAAACCGTAATTTCAGACTAAGTACCCCGTTAAATTAAGCCTCATGAATACTAAGCAGGCTAATTTATTATTTAAATCGTATTTCGAGATCTAGGTATAATTTCGACATTCTAAAAAACTTTATTAGCAATTTGTTAATATGCTAAGTCAGTGGTTCTCAATCTGGTTCAGGGGACGCGGCTTAATTTATTTGTCAGCAATTTCAAAATTATGGTGTCTATGGGTGATTAAAATTCTTTAATTATATAATGTTATTCTCTCTATTTACAAAGAGTATCTTTTAAATTTGTCTTGGTTATCTCATTTAAATATTCATTTTAAAAAAACAAAAATGGCATTTTGATCATCTTTTGAAAAAAAAGAAAAATTTTTTCCATTTTAAAAATCTCTGAGGATTTTTATCATAGAGACTGGGGCGTGGATAAAAACCAATTTAAGGACGTGGTAATATTTGGTCAAGAACACTGTGCTTCTTTTCAATCTTCCTGAATTAAAATTTTAAATTCTTTATTTATCAGTGATGTTATTGGCTGTAAATATATTATTTATATCCATTATGACTGAAATCTGCTGAAAGAATGAAACAAACTTACAAACTTACAAACAAAATGAAACTGAAGTTTTCAATCTCTCAGCGAATGAATCATTTTTGTTAGTAAAAAAATAACTTTAGAAGTATTATGAATGACCAGTTGGATTCCTGTTTGTTCAGAATGCGAGGAAATGAATTTTTTAAGTATCTTATCGTTGTCATTATAAGTGAAATCTTTTGACAATATGCATTAGTATATATGTATTTGTCAAGTCATTTTATATATGTATGCAGAATTATATGACAGTTATAGTCACTAAATACAGACATATATATATATATATCGATATATATATATAATATCATATATATATATACAATATATAGTTTCACGTATTTATTTTAAAATATATATATATATAATGTGGCAATATTTTGTAATTATATTATTATTTTTATTTCAATATATATTTATATAATATACAGATGCTTAATACAATATATTAGGTTCTAAACTATTTTAATATCATATGGGTACTAGATATATCTGTTTTTTATATATATATTAATCATATTTAATATATATATTTATATTATTATACATGTAAATTTAGTTGAAAATAAAAACCTCACAAAGAGGAAGAAAAAAATTGAGAAAGTTAATTTATTTTTTAAAAAAAAATGGATGGGGTCCTCACCTGTGAAAACCATGTTGAATACGACCAAGGGTAAAAGAATAATTTTGCATTTGAATTTGGGGAAAGCCGAGGAAGCGGAGAACACTTCTTTATGTGGAACAATTACATTTGTTGAAAATGAAATTTTATTTTCTTCCCATTTTTCAAATTCATTAAACTAAGGGCAAATTAGGGGCTTTAAATTTTCTTTAATATCCGGCCACTTCGGGGCATCATTGCTGTTCACGAGTCACTGGGCGGGACAGAAAGTGCTAATGTTCTTTTCACGTGATTTTAAGTATCCCAGGCAACAATGCTTAATTTGGGTACAAAATTATTTCTTACAGATATGTGCTATGTTGATAGGATGCATTTTCATGTCCTTGGAGTCGAGTCGTTTAATATTATGCTGTCACACCCTTCTCTACTCATATGCTGTCGGTTTGACCACATGAAATAAAAGATCTGTAGACGCCAGTACTTTCACGTCACCAGAAATTTGCAGTAATTCCGAAGACCAGTTTTCCATTCAGAGACTCATATGCAATTCAAAATTGTGACGAAGATAAAACATAAATTTATTCCAGTTAGAGGATTTCAAGTTCTAAAATGGTTCAAATTGTAATATCATACAACTCAAATAAAACCATCTTAGGTTAAAATTTCAATGTTTTCGTATTAACGACGTTAAACAACCTTAAATCAGGTCAGTATACTTTGATTGGTGATTATCAAAATTTTTTTTGGGGATTAAAGTTTATCCTTCAAAGAAATGATTTTAGCCAAAACAAAAAGAAAGAACCTTTTGAAGACAAAATAAAAAAAAACAGAAAGAGCATTTTCAGATCCCCAATTTAATAAATGAATCTGTAGCAGCGTCACTGAAATTCCAAAAAATAAAAAAAGATCCACAGCTTTTTCATAGTCTAACACAAGAATTCCAACAGTACCTGGTTTAATCATTTATCATACACTACACCTCTCGTAGGCTTCGTTGAAACACAACATAATTAAATGATAAATTATTAAAAAAGTAAAAAAAAAACTTGTCATTAAATTCAGGGAAATAGTGATATGTCGCCATATTCTTGATTTAGTGAGATTAGCTTTTTGGAATGTCGAGGCAAATTGTGAGTAATTTCACACAAACCAACGATTCTTGAGATTATTTATAACGCCGGACTTTATAGCCTTTTGTCATACGATTCAAATCCGCAGCATTTCTGTTTAATGAAAAGAATGTTTTATACTGGTGTCTGCCATTGTTGGAAATTGAATTATGCAAAGAGGAATTTTATTGATGTTTTCTCTCTAAGAAAATATTCAATACATTTTAGATGAATTACATAGGAAGTAGCTGCCAGTGCGTTGAAAAAAAAAAAAAAAAAAAAAAATTAACACGATGATGGACAAAATAAAAATCAATAATTGCAGTCAATATCTGAGAAGTTATTTTTTTCATGGCAATTTTTATGTTATGTTGTCACTACAAAAGTTTATACTAATGAGCATGGGGATTATTTTTAGGTATTGCAACTTAGCCTATATCACTGATACTTTTTCATGGATTAAATTACATAATAATGAAATAATAAAAAATAAAAAATAGTGTATGTTTATATTATAGAATTATATATATATATATATAGATATATATATATATTTTCTGTATATGAGTATATTATATATATATATATATATATATATATATATATATTATATATATATATATATATATATATATATATATATATATATATATATATATATATATATATATATATATATAGACAGTGTATATTTTACATATATACATATACTATATATATATGTAACGAGGACAGAATTAACACTTTTTGAAGGTGTACGTAACGTGCTCCAACGATCTTTATTCATGAAACGGAGGCGTATGAACGTTCGCTCACGGCAACACTTACATCTATTTTTCTTCTCTCTCTCTCTCTCTCTCTCTCTCTCTCTCTCTCTCTCTCTCTCTCTCTCTCTCTCTCTCTCTCTCACCGTGTATCACCTCTCTCTCTCTCTCTCATCGTTTTCCGAAGTTCACCCACCTGAATCTCACTCATTCTCACCAAATCAATTAAATGGACCATTTAAAGAAACGCAATAGTTTCTACAAAAATAGGTTTATTATTCAAATAACCCAACAAGAAATGAACAAAACAAAGCAAAGATTAAAATGCATAATAAATGAAATATCGAGTTAGATAACTAAACTCTGAACTGCAAAACACTTCTGATTAAAGAAGTCTCACTATGGCTAATAGCCTGAAAATATCCAAACTCACACATACTCCCCAAATCAATAATTAGTCATGTCAAAAACAGTCTACCACATGTTATTCAAACAGTCCCATTGTCCACCGACATCTGTCCACAGACATCTGTCGGAAGAATCAAACATGATAGAAAAACTCCCAAAAATATATGAAATGCAAAACACAATAATGGAAAGTGTAAAATGCATAGCCAAGATATGGCAAACGTAACATGACAAAATAATAATATAAAAGAGGTATGAATATTCATATTAAATCTCCCACACCAGTTCAAAAGTTCATAATGATTAGAAAATCATGGTAAAAATCACAAGTTCAATTTCCTCCCATAAAAACAGAGATTTCAAACTCTACCTTATCTGCTGATTCAAAGCCTGATCCTCTCCAAAGCTACGTCTAGACAACTGCAGTTCTATCACGTTAATGAACGATCAAACTCACTTTTAGGCAGATTTTGGCGTAATCTAGATCAAATTAACGCACGTACTCACGAATATACATAACACTTCGGAAGATCACCTGACCGGCAATATTGCTGAGGAATCAAACTATTTGTTGAACACAAAGATTTTACCTCGAGTCTCTCGACCTACTTCCATCTGACTCCATAAATTCTTTCATCACATCTTAAAGCATTGAAGCTATGAAATGCATATATGTGTCCTTTAAAACTTGTAGCAGCCATATTTTCTGAAATAGAGCTCGGCCACCACATAAGAGCGTCTCGCTCTCCTTAACGGCAAACTAAAACAAAAGCATATGTATAAAACATAACAGAATAGAGCTATGCTCAATTAGCAATGTCTACTGCACTGCAGCTTTAAGGACTGCTCTCATGACGCACTTCCAAAGTCACTGGGGTTGAGTTCTTAGAGCCTTTACATGTAATCTTACAAACACGAATAAGCTTTACTACTACCCCACAACAAGAATTATCAGTAAAATAGCTATTAAGACAATTAAAATTGTCGGCATAATATATTCCTGATACTGGAACATCACGGAATCGTCAATGTCTTCCAACGGTGGAACCGTCATTGGCACCTTGGTTGTAGGTACCTCCACTACCAAATGCTCGTTATGCGTATGACGCATAATTATCTTCTCGGAACTGTTGAATACAGCACGGCTAAGTACGAGAAATTCCGTAGACATCTGCAGGATGAGCATCAAACAGCTTGGACTCTTGAAGAACGAATGATGTCGACTTGTTGCTCTGGCACATCATTGTAACTGCATACTCCTTGCAAAAAACACAGCAGGAAGAGTACTGGTGGACTCAATGTGGTAATCTCGCAGGAACTGTCTAAAGTCACATTCTGTCGGAGTCTGTCCATGAACTAATGATAATTCACAACCACCCACAGACACAACTCGCAACTGGAAAATACTACTGTCACACACACTTCTCTCTAACTAAAGCACAACTCGTCTTATAATCAACTCCTGAACCTTGATATTGATCTCCCAAAATGAACATGGTCTCTACTCTATCCCATGTCACTACTGAGTCTCCCAAAAACACTCGAAAAAGGTCTAATAACAAAAGGTTTCATGTTACTGAACCAAACAAAACTACTAATGCAAAAGTCAAACACTCACAATGTGAACTAATTCCAAGTTTGTATCTCAGAATAATCACAGTCAACTCACTATTAAGCACAATAACTCTACGGAACTCACTCACAAAAAAAACTATCCAACAAAAAAAAATACTCGAGAATCCTATCCAAACACTAAAAGGTATCATATCTCGTAAAAGACATGAAAGTTCTACTCTGGTTAGCAAACATTTCGCAACACCTGACTAACTCTCAACAAAATAGCAATTGACGTAATGGCAATCGCTCCCATGATCATAACAATTACAACTACTCACAATACAGCTCCCTTTATTTTAAAAAAAGAAACTGAAAAAAAAATCCAAACACTCAAATACGATCTCCCAACCCGAAAAAAAAGATCAGACTTGTTCGGTCCGATATACTAAGTACCTCCCCAAAAAAAAAAATCCTAAACAACACACATATTGCGTCAGATGACAAAATACATCATAACACAATAACACACTAACACACGGGTCAAATCTCGTATGAAATTAGCCCATGTCTCAATTCCTAAAATCATTCGAAAACAAATGATTAAGAACTTCAACATCCAAAATGAACAAGAGACAAAAAAAAAAAAAAAATATCATATATATACAAACCCAACCCATTTATACAAACCCTCTAACTATATACAAACGTTCCATTACATCCCAACTTTCTTTAACTTCGAAATATGGGTCAATTTCGTCACTCCAGTGTTTACATCTTTAACTACAAATCTATTCCCTCTTTTGATCTCTACAATCTCAAAAGGTCCGTGGAACTTCGGACTTAACTTATAATTCAGATCATTCCGAACATTCACTTTAACAAACACTCTATCACCCATCGAAAAAGCTACTCCCCTCGATTTCGCGTTACTTTTCTCTACCATTGCACGCGAACTAAGTTCAAGTTCTTTACTGATACGTGCAAATCTTTCTCTCGCTGTATTTATCAATGAAGTGACCGTAACATCACCCTGAACACACTCTGGTAACAAATCAAAAGGTCCTTTCAACTTGTATCCATACAAAGCTTCTGCTGGAGATATCTTAATTGTGTCATTCATCATAGTATTGATACTATATCGCACTTCATCCAAAGATCTGTCCCAATGTGTATCGGAACCTCCCACCGTCATGCGCAAAGCTTCGATTACTTTCCGATTCGCCCTCTCACACAACCCATTCGCTTCAGGTCTATACGGGATTATAGATACTTTCTTTATCCCCAACAAATTAGCAAGACCGTCTAAAGTCTTATTAATAAACTCCCTACCATTGTCTGTGATCAGACATTCAGGAACACCATATCGACAAATTATCCCCTTAAAAAACGCTATAGCAACTTCCTCAGCTGATTTGTATTTCAGTGGGAAAATCTCGACAAAGCGAGTCAACTCATCAACAACTACTAATAAATGTCTATAACCATAAGCGGACTCTGAGAAGTTACCCAGAATATCCATATGCACTCTCTGAAACGGCCTATGTGGTATGGGATATGAACCCAAACGACACGACACTGTCGTCGCTGGCTTATTCGCATTGCAAATAGCACACTTCTTCACAAAGGCTTCTACTGCGGAAAACATATTTTTCCAAAAGAACTTTGACCTGACGTTTTCATACGTCTTGTCTACACCCAAATGAGGAGAACCAAATTTACAATGTACAATGTCTAGAACTTGTGGTACTAGACTCTCTGGCACGATGATTTGTGTAATCTCACCCATGCTTCGAGTATTTCGCAAGTTATACTTAACTTTTCTCACCAATAAATTATTCTCCAACTCTAGACCAGAAAAAGGCAACTTATACCCTTTCTTCGGTGAAACTCCCTTAAGAAATGCCTTAGCATCTGACAACAATTTATCTTCATCTTGCTTTTGTTCCAGCAAGCCTATGTCCCAAGTGACATTTTCACCCGTAATATAACACACTGCGTTACTCTCACTATCACGAATAACAATCTCTCCCGAGACTGCCGACTCACTATTTCTCCCCGAAGTATGCACTGTAGGAACGTGTATGTCCTCTACATGCGATCTCTCAGAACTACTAATATCAGAGACATTAGACACCAAATATTTACTCTCTTCTCCCACACAGGATTCGGTGTGTATTTCCTCATCCTCGACCGGAAAATATCTGCTCAATGCATCTGCAACTACATTATGCTTACCTTCAATGTATTTGAGGTTTGCATCAAAATCTCTCAATGTTAGGAACCAACGTGCTCTCTTGGGCGACAAATTTGGCTTATTAAAAGCTCTAACAACGGTTGATGATCTGTAAAAATCTCAACTTTATTTCCCAACAACAACATCTTAAAATGAACAAGGCTAGAGACGACTGCGAAAGCCTCCTTGTCCACAACTGACATCAGCCTTTCGTTACTACCACGTGTTTTGAACTTTCTGCTATAAAAAGCAATTGGGTGTAATTTCCCCTCAAATTTCTGCATCAAACACGCACCTATACCTTCCTGACTCGCGTCAGTCACTAAGGTGAACGGTTGACTAAAATCTGAAACTTCAAAACTGGTGGGTTCACCAAAGCGTTCTTAAGCTTCTCAAAAGCTAATTGTTGACTATCACCCCAAACAAACTTAACGTCTTCTCGTAACAAATCTGTCAATGGAGACGCTATTGTAGAAAAATTCCGCACAAAACGGCGAAAGAAACCCGACATACCTAGGAACGAACGAATCTGTTTCCTGGTTTTGGGAACTGGAAAATTCACAATGGCTTTAACTTTCTCATCATTCACTCTAACTCCTCTTTAGAGATAACATGTCCTAAATAGACAATTTTCTCTTCAGAAACTCACATTTGGCCAATTTGACCTTTAACCCAGCGAACCGTAATCGCTTGAGGACTTTTTTAACACCTTTAGATGTTCTTCAATTGTATCTGTGCATATGAGAATATCATCCATGTACACAAACACCGACTTTCCTAACAAGCCATGAAGTACTGTGTTAACCAGTCTAGTAAATGTTATTGGGGACCCTTGTAATCCAAAAGGCATCCTATTAAACTCGTAATGTCCCTTTGGTACCGAAAATGCTGTATATTTACGGCTACTCTCACAAAGGGGAACTTGTAAAAACCTTGCATAAGATCTATAGATGAATATATATTCTTGCCACTGATCTCAACAAACAAATCAGGCAAACAAGCTACCGGATATCTATCTGGGCATGTTTTTTCATTCAATTTACGAAAATCTACACAAACTCTGATACTACCGTCTTTCTTAGGAACTGCAAGCAAAGGAAAATTAAACGGAGAATTGACGGTCTAATAATGCCTTCCGACTCCCACTTCTGAACTTCTTTTTTTCTACTTCTTCCTGATCTTAAAAGGAATTCGATATGCTGGAATATATATGGGATTTGTACCCTTTTCTAGGCGGATTGAATGTTCTAAAACATCTGTAACTCCTAATTTATCTCCCTTCAAAGCAATGATATCTAGATATTCTTTCAACACTTTCTCTACTTTATCTGAATATTCAGGATAATCAACTTTAGCCAAGTGTTCATGTAGAACCTGACTTCGGAACTGTTGCTCCTCGTTAGGAAACATATTCCCGTCTCCACAAAAACTCACTAATTTATGCTCTTCATTAAACTCTTCAAAATCAATTACATAAGTACCCTTGTGATATTTTTTCACTGAGTCTTGATAGCTAACTAATTCTACTGAAGTCACGCCTGCGACTGAAATTTCATTCACTGACACCGTACTCACAACGTCTTTGAATTTCTCGGTTCCCTCAACAACGCACACTTGAGAAGGAAAAATTCTTCTCTTTCAGCGACACTTTAACTAATGTAGGAACTCGCGGTTGCAATTCAACATCTTCCAACAAAAATCCTTTGAAAGATCTTTGCGGAATATCTTCACTCTCTAATGAATGTGTTACACATGTCTCCGACTGTGTCTTAGGTTTCTCACAAGTTTTTTTCCTGTGTATATATGGAACAAAACAACCTGACTCACCTATTGTAATCCCCTGAACTCCCGTAAGAATGTTGATGTTATGTCGCATACAAGAAGGGTGTCCTAGCAAAACCATTTCACCTAAGGCTAATCCTTCTATGACCAAAAATGATTCTACTATTGTCTTTCCACCGATACAAAGCGTAAGAAATGACGAACCTAAAATATTCAGTTTCCTCGCTTGTACATCACACACTGTCTCACTAGAAGGGACTAATTTGCACTCTGGAAACCTCGAGTGAAAAAGGTCAGCATTTACTAAGTTAACTGAGCTACCAGAATCAATGAAAATATGAATTTCATTGCCATTAGAGAATCCACGTACAATCGGCCTAGGTTCTAGTGACTCTACGACCTGATTAGTCATTATCCTGTGTCCGTTTTCGAACTTATCTTGTGAAAATTCTGCTGTTCCTTTGTGTATCTAGAACTTGCATCATGTGGAATTCTCCTGTCATATCTAGAAAAACCTCCCCGTGACTTCCCTGAATAATCTCTACTCTTTGTGGCTGGGCAAAATCTCCATCCATGATCTGAAGATTTGCAAACTGAACAATATCTCACTCTGCAATTTGATTTACTATGGCCTATTTTATCACAATTAAAACAACGTATCGTTGTGACTGATCTCTCTGGAATTTTCTTCGATTCTACTCGTGCACATGTCTTCGCTGTTGCATCATTTCCCGAATGCGGGCGACTATCATTATTCTGTGGTTTGGAAACCGCAGCTGACATCTTTGCACCTCCCTGTACAAAACTACTGTCCAGTGTCGGGCATTTTGCTAGATTTTTGTTAATCTGTGCAAACAAAAAGGATTCGTCTGTATCCTGATCAATTCTCTTATCAAAACTATCTACAATTACATCTGGGACCGACGTTAAAAGGCAAGCAAAGTGTAACAATCTTTCAAAATTATCTAAGGAGATATTATTTCCAGTTACCCATGGAGAACCTGTTATAGATTTCTTTAACTCAACTACTGCATCAAATAAATTCGCACTGTATGTGACTAGTGAATCATTGCCCTTCTTTATTTTGAGAAACTCTCGCAAATTCCGAACTGCACATTCACGTTGAACTCCGCCATAAGTAGCTCGTAGAAATTTCTGCAGTTCATTCCAAGTTTTACACCTTCTGAACCCGAAACTGCGTGCTCGTTTCCCAATATCTCCTTTATCTAAATCCAGAAATGATTTAGCCTCTGTTAAAGCTTCAGCGCCATTCGTAATTTTCTTGGAATTCAGATAATTGTTCACTGACTCAATGAAAGTTTCTATATTTTGGGTTGGCTTCCCATCAACTAACCCTTTAAAATTTGTAATTCCC
>NC_089786.1:27662602-27692602 GCF_040412425.1 Macrobrachium rosenbergii
TAATTCATTGCTTTCACAGCGAACGGTGTTTGAATAAGACTCGTTTAGATATATTTAAAACTAGAGCCGTTACTAAAATCCAGATTCCCTTGCCTGCATCTTCCACCACCTGAGCAGCCCTTTGTTGGCCATTGAGCTAAATTCGATCCAGTTCGATTCCCGCCGCCGGCTGATGAAGAGTTAGAGAAATTTATTTCTGGTGATAGAAATTCATTTCTCGCACCTGGTTCGGACAATAAGTTGTAGGTCCCGTTGCTAAGTAACCAATTGGTTCTTAGCCACGTAAAATAAGTGTAATCCTTCGGGCCAGCCCTAGAGAGCTGTTAATCAGCTCAGTGGTCTGGCAAACAAACTATACTTACTTTTCCACCACCTGAGCGGACAGTAATTTGAGACAAGGTGTGTGACGTCTGTGGTGTGATGCGGATGTCAGGGGAAGGGAACAGCTACGGATAAGAGAATGAGCTGCGACTGGAGTGGCATAGACTGGATAGATGTCCGCAGACGACAGAGTGCTGTCTATGGACGGAGGACTTCTTCGAAAATTTGAATGCAAATATTGCAGTTTGCTTGCAACACGTATTTGTTGCAAGCAACGCAAAAATCGCCAACCGAAACAGGAATTAGCTCGTATGCATGTGTGAAAATCAAATAAGCAGCATTGCTTCCATAAAATCTTTGGCAACATCCATTCCTAAAACATATACATTCCCATAACGATGGCACAAGCATCATTTAAGAGCCTGGTGTGTAAAGTTGCAATAGAGTTGAATACTTTTTTTCATTCGAATGTGGTGCTAGTCATGGAAATTTAAATGCCATTATTGTCTTGTAATCACTGGTGGTCACCAGTCCAATTAGTGGCTAAAGACAGCACAAATGAAATAAATTTCA
Source organism: Macrobrachium rosenbergii (assembly GCF_040412425.1). Taxonomy (NCBI): domain Eukaryota; kingdom Metazoa; phylum Arthropoda; class Malacostraca; order Decapoda; family Palaemonidae; genus Macrobrachium; species Macrobrachium rosenbergii. The sequence goes on from NC_089786.1 coordinate 27,663,497, forward strand.
ATGCGCACGGCACTGGATTTTAGCGGCCTTTCTTTGACTCTTTGTCAGCTGCACCAGAAGCTGCAACCTAACATTCGATGCCCTGCTATTATTCGGGGAGATTTAGTATCTCGCTCACTCAGTCTTCTTCGGTTAAACTCGATAAGTGCTGAAGCAAAAAGGACTTGGACAGTTTGGTTCCTGTCTACTGTGTCTTTTGACTTGGAGAGACGTCTCTAAACTTGCTGATTATTGTTGAGGTGGTCTTTTTCGTCGGACTAATTGACTTCGAAAGCTTTGGTCTCTTTTTCACATTCAAAGTGTTCACTTTCGACTCTTCATTGCAAGTACATTGTTATCGCAGGTGTTATTTTGTCAACAGTGCATGAAGGGCATTTTTATCATATGCGAGTTAAGAACTAAACGGAGTTTGATTTATAGGCACTGTGAGAAAAACAGATTTTACAGTTTACATCTGTTTATGAAATTCGTCTGTCCTTAAAGAAAAGACCCCATATTCTTTGGAAACCGAGTCGAATAATGGCGATCATTTCGGAACACTTGCATGTTCCTGATTCCTTCGAACCCACATTGTTGTCTGCACGCTACCTGGTCTCTGCCATTCCCTTAACGTCCCCCAACCCCACCCCCCACCGGGCCACACCAACCCCTTTCCCCCACTGAGAGAAACTTTATTTCCATTTCTTTTGTTGAAGCTGTAAACTCTTGGATTTGGTTCCACCTTAAAAGCAAAAGGGGAGAAACTCCCAGCGGACACTTTTGGTATTTTCTGTAATCCGCTTTATTGTTTTTCATCTTTCTCTTCTTCCTTTCTGAGGTTCTGCTGGATTTTTCTTTTCAGTTTTAAAATCTCCCTTCCTATCCTTTACGAGTATTTCTATATATCATTGTTGTTTTGTTACGACTGTCGTTAGTTTCTAGAACAGTTACTAGAGAAAAATACAATATTTGTTAAGAAAAGCTGAGAAACACGGTCAAATGCGGAATAGTATTTTGCGAATAGTTTGTAAGGAATCTAAACGCAAAGTATATTTATATCGTTAGAAATTGATGATTAAAGAAATAACAGGCTAAAACTTGCTATAAAATTCAAGATAATGCTCAGCTATAGTTCAGAAAAAATTAAGGAAACGTCTAAAGGGAACAAAGCCTTTGTGCGAGGTTAGAGAATCTTTCAAGGTATGATCTAGAACAGTTAAAGGAAGGGCAGCTAAATGATATGAAATAATTGGCAAAGAGTCAAAGGAAATATCTAGTACAAAAAAAAACACAACGGTTTTTCCTTAACCTGCTCCCGAGAAAGAATGACTTTTCTTATCGTAATAGGATCGCATTACCTAGGCATTCTGCGCTGTGAAAGTATACTTTGAAAATTAATAGCATTTCAGGAATGTCCCATGTGAACGTCCACGCAGTTTGAAGCAAAACCTTCAGAATTGTCTATGATTTATAATGTGCCAAAGATAGGCTTTTAAAGCGAACGGAATATATCTAGAACAAAATGTAAACAAAATATTTCATTGTGGCCAATAAATGTTTCGCAGCCTTCAAATGACGCAGACGAAATTAAATTACCTATTGTTATGAAAAGTTGATTAATTAGATTTGCTTTTAGTAAAACCGAAACGGAAATGCTGATTTAATTAGTACAGACAGTAATACCTCAGGTATCTCATTCATCAAATTCTAGCGTAATCAGATTATCTGCAGTCTGATGTCATACACAAAAATACGTACATACATACACGCACACATATATGTATATATATATATATATATATATATATATATATATATATATATATATATATATATATATATATATATATAATATATACATGGCTTTTGCCCTGAGATAAGAGGAGAAATTCTAGAGGGTAGTTAAACACTCCGGCTCTAAGCAGGTATGTATCCTGGATATGGCTGTTAATCCCGAGTGAGATCAAAGAGGTTGAGTGCAATGGAACACATTGTGGGCATTCTAGAGCTGTGAGTTAGCGACCAAATAGTTCACTCATTTGTGCAGGGTTGCAGATTACTACAAAAAGGGTACATTGATTAAAGTGTGAGACTAACTGGAGCCACTTTTATCAAAATCAAAAACTGTATGTAATGTATTTATATATATATATATATATATATATATATATATATATATATATATATATATATATATATATATATATATATATATATATATATATATATATACAGTATATTTGTGTGTGTGTGTGGAGGTCGACTGTTTCCTACGATAAACTATTTTTTTTTTTTTTTAATGAGTTTCAAATAAATAATAATACTTACCATGTGGAGCCTCTGGTCAGCAACATAATCCTGGTAATCTCTCTTTGTTTCTAAATAGTGCACAACGTCTGCAAAATAAATAATTATTGAATGAATAAAATGTAGCGACGTGGCAGGATACCACTTTACATTACAGTGTTGCAGGTGACAGAACGGGAGCGAAAATGCCTTCATGATTGTCAAACAGGAACAGCTCGAAAGGTCTATGATGAAGGTAATTCTTATGACCTAAAGAGTAGTATCTGCTTTTTCTTTCACTCTGTCTAACTGGAGCTTTCGTTATTTTAGCTAGCTTTCAGTTTGCGGTGATCCAATAAAAAGCCAACATTCAACCCCAGCTTTCCATATCAGTGAAAGATGCCAATACTCTGGTATCCGAATCTTATCACAGGGGATTAATAACACAATTAATTTCTTAAGCTTTAAATGTCTATATCCTGGTATACTGAAATTATTCCTTAGCACAGGCTTTCAGTTCCATCAAGTGTGTTTATTAATATTTGTTTTTTTTATAGGAGAATGAATTAAAATTATAAAAAAATGAGCTCATAGAAATTCAAGATAACAGATAACAGTAACTTTTCATAATACGTTTTATTTAAGCTGTCAAAGAATCATTTAGCAAGCTTCATACTCCAAGGCAACTGAAACTGGGACGAAAAGGAAATAATTCCATAATTACAAGTTTACAGTTTTGGGTCTCAGTCCCACCAAAAATGTCTTTGAAACCCCTAAAAAACTACTTTTTTTTGTCAACAAAAGCTGTTGCTACCTATCCCTATATTTCTTTTTACCTTCACTTTACGCCTATAAGAGTAACGAATATTTACATTCTGGTCAATATCTACAACTACTTGGTTACAAAATTAATATGCGGTACAAAGAATTGACCAGTCTCCATCGCTTTTTTCTCACGATATATCCAAAATCAAATCAAGACTGGATGATAAACTTCTTGTCGGGTGGTGCCAGCATCCTAAGAATTCTCAGCTATGCAAGAGAATCGAACAAAAACCAAAGAATCTCTGTACATCATTATTCAGCTGAGTAAAGGCAATTTAGCACTACTCGTTATTTCATGGGAATGTCTAAAAGATGTCACAGCTGCCACTGAATATAAAATGCACGTTGTGCGATATCGGATATTGGATACATTAAGATTCGATGTTTTTTTTTTTTTCATAACGATGGGCCATTAAAAAACAAGAGTGGTATCGACGTTGTTTTGAAATAATAGATGACACGATAGTTTCTTTGTCTGTTTTTTTTTTTTTTCGGGTGTCAGCCCCTAACCATTGGCAGCCCGTGAAATTGCATTGCTATTGTTTATTGTGAAAAAGTTATTAACGTTAACGAAGTAAAAAGGTAACAAACATATATTTGCAACTTCTTCTGTCTTTTTGTTTGCTTTTAAGTAATGAACAGTTTTTGAAGAACTCAAAATTTCTTCTACCTTTCAGAGTTCCTGGTTTGTATAAAAATTACTTTACTGTATTCAGGGGCAAAATTTTTTCCTAGTATTGTCTTGTCTTTCCTACATCAGTCATCTTCTTTCATAAAGATGCAAATTTTAAGATATTATTATTCGCAAGAAGTTGGCAGTCCTTTAGAAAATAATAGTAGTTCGCAAGTTAAACGTATTCTGTGCTTGGGAAGTATTTTGGGATTGTAAATGATGCTAAACTTATATTGAAAAAATCTTTTAAATCAACTGCAACGCCAAAATAATTTCTTATCATTCAATCTGCACAGTTTTCTCAACTTATGTCATCCTTTCTGTCCATTAATTGCCCCTCAGGAAATTTAAACGAAGGAAGTTTCAGGTAAAGCTGGAAGAGAACGCATCCACGTTTCTACAATCCTTCACTCAAACTGAAATCAAACAATGTTTAGGCAAGCAAAATTAATCAGAGCTCTCACAAATTCATTTGGAAAAATGATAGTCTAAACCAGTTGTACAAGAACCTAATTCGAGTAATAATAAATAAAAAAGCAATGCAGTTTTTCAAGTTCCTTTTACTGGCGTTTTGTGTATTAGTTTTCCATTTGTGTTGCGTGAGTGGTTGAATATTCGTTCGTTTTTCACGTTCCTGTTGAGTTTCCTCTTCGAAATTGTGGAAGTTAGGAACAGTAATATTCTGAGAAATAACTTTGCGCCTTGATTAAGAAATATATGCCTCAGTTTTCTTTATCTTCTGCTTGACTATTTTCTCAGTTGAAATTCAGGTTATTCCTGGTTAAGTTCTTTTTAGAGATCCTGAAATCAGTTGGTCCAATCTTTTACTTGTCATTTGTTCTGTTGACGCTGCATCTAGGGTTTTGGGTTATTCACATAACAGAATATAGAGATTCTGAGTGAATATCTAAATTTGGATTGCTCTCTCTCTCTCTCTCTCTCTCTCTCTCTCTCTCTCTCTCTCTCTCTCTCTCTCAGGTGGTTATGGCCTACTGGCTCTTATGGAACAGTTGCCAATTTTGACTCCTTAATTTTCACACCACAGAAGGTTTCCGTGTCCTTTAACCAAAGAATGTGGCCCTCAAGCATTTTATATAAATAAACATTAACTTTGATTTTTCGAAATTAGTGGCTTAACACCATTACTGAGAAATAAATCAGATTCACTTATTAAGAGTTCAGTTGACATATTGGAAAAATTAAACTGTGTACATTTCATTAAAATTTCCTGTTAATTAGCTGTGACATGTTGCGCTTTAAATTACGAACTCCCAGTTAATGGCTTCACTTGTATCTATATTTATTATAAACATGCAGATAGAGCAAAAAAAAAAAAAAAAAAAGTGATAATGAACGACAGCGTGAATGACTGTAAACTTACATTTATCATCATTTCATTGTTCAGCTTATATATAGATATTTTCTTAATAGATACACATGATAAGAACTATCAACACGAAGTCGATATGATAGATATTTGAACAATATGTTATGTATTATTACAGCAGACTTTGATGAAAATCTTTTTTACGTAAATTAATTTAATGAACAATTCCATATATAAGATTATCAGAACAAATAGAAAACTAAGGGTGTTAACTATACCTGCATATATCCGTTATTAGAGAAAACTCTTGGCTTGCAAACTAAATAATCACGAAACCAGTGAATGGCCGCTGTGTATATTACTGAAAGAGGAATATGTTCTCTTCAACCTATCTGACGACTACGGTTCTTAGTGCCGCTGTAATAGATATTTTTTGAGCAAGTATTTTGGAAACAAAATTATGCTCTCTCTCTCTCTCTCTCTCTCTCTCTCTCTCTCTCTCTCTCTCTCTCTCTCTCTCTTCATCTGAACATTTGGAAATTGTAATCTTAACTCCGTAGTGCCTTTAAATTTTCTATATTTTCACACCTCAAAAGGTTTCCAAATCCCATAACGAAAGAATGTGACATATCAACATTATGTGTACAAACAATGACTATAATCTGACGACACCAAGTTTTACCGCCGTACTGAGAAAGCTATCCATTAAATTTTCTATTCATTCAAATTCCCCATGAATTAGCTCTGGAATGCGTGCATTTTGAATTACGAATTTCCAAGTAGTGATATCACTTCTTCCTTTATATTGAAGATAACATCAAATTAGAGCCAGAGACAACGTTATAACAAAACTCCGATTAAATTACTGTAAATTTACATTCATTTAAATTTTATTGTTCCACCTGTATATCGAAATTTCTTGAGCAGATATCATCATCATCATCCAGGTGCCATATCCCCAAGGACGTCGGCAATCATGGCTCGCCACTCCTCTCTATTTCCGGCTCTCTGCAGCAACTGAGCTGCAGACATTCTTCCTCCAGTCATTCTCACCAATCCATCCATATATTTTTGTCGAGGTCTTCCTCTCGGCCTCCTTCCATTGATTTTACCAGTGAGAGAGAGATGTTCTAGTTCTTGTCTTCTCATTATGCGACCCACAAGCCGCATTTGTCTACCTCTCACTGAAGCCAAAAGTTCTCTCTCAATGCCTACTCTCTCTAATACTTCCTCATTAGTTTTCCTTTCTGTCCATGATATTTTCAGCATCCTTCTCCAAAACCACATTTCTGCAGCCTATAACCTCTCCTCGTCTACCTTCCTCAAGGTCCAAGTTTCACAGCCATACAACAATACAGACCAAACAAAGCATTTCAGAAACCTCCTCCTAAGATTCATAGATATTTTCGAGTTGGTGACTAATTTCTTGATCTTACCAAATGCATCTTTTGCCATGGATATTCTCTTCCTGATCTCTTTTTCGCATTTTCCATTACTTGTGACAGTGCGTCCTAAATAATTAAAACTATCGGTTTGTTTAACTGTTTCAGCATTAATTCTTATATCTGTTCTTGGGGTGATTTCATCTTTGGAGATAACCATAGCATCTGTTTTCTTAATATTTATTGACAGAACTCTTTCTCTGCTTGACTGGTGTGAAGTACTGATTAAAGCTTGAAGTTTATCATGAGAGTCTGCAACAAGTGCTGTGTCATCAGCATATCTGATATTATTAATATTGACTCCTCCAACCTTAATTCCTTCCATATCTCTCAGATCTCTCATTATCATTTCACTATATAAATTGAAGAGATCAGGTGATAACACAACCCTGTCTTACACCTCTCTTGATGTGCCGAGTCTCTGATTCATCATTTTCTACTTTCACTGATGCATCTTGATTCCAATATAAATTTTTTATCAATCTTAGATCTTTCCCATCGATATTTACCTGTTCCAGTATCCTTATAAGGTCTACATGTCTAACTCGATCAAAAGCCTTTTCATAGTCAACAAAACAAGCATATAGATCCTTTTCCACTTCTATTGCTCTCTCCATCAACATTCTCAAAATAAAAATTGCATTTCTTGTCCCTTTTTCTCTCATAAAACCACACTGTTCATTGCCAGTCTCTGGGAGTATCTTATTTCTTATTCTATTCAAAACAATCCTTAATATTATTTTTGTAATCTGACTCATGATACTGATAGTCTGGTGTTTATTGCACTCAAGTGTTCCTGGTATTTTTGGCATTGTGATAAATGTTGATTTGTACATCTGTGTTGCAGGCTCTCCGTCTTTATATATTCCTTTTCCACTATTTCCATTAATATATCAATGATGTATTCTCCCAGAGCTACCAACATCTCTGCTGCTATTCCACCATCAACAGTTGCTTTATCGCTTTTCATTTGTTTTAAAGATGCCTCTGACCTGATTATACTTGGTCCCTCTCCGTTGCCATTGAAGTCTAGATGTTCTATTCTATCATCATCAAACAATTCTCCAATATATTCCATCCATCTTTCCAATATTTCTTTTGACTCCTTTACTATGGTTCCATCTGCTTTTTTTATACCAGTGCTAATACTTCTCTTCTTTTTAAAAGTAATTTCTTTCACCTTATCATACTTTCTCCGTTCATCCCTTTTATCCAAATCTTCTACCTCCTTACAAATCTCATCCATCCATTTCTCCTTTGCCTTTGGGCATTCCCTCTTAATAGTCCTATCCAGAGCACTATATCTATCTTCATTTTTACCCTTTTGTTGCCTCTTTCAACCATCATTATCAAGATATCTTCTGTCATCCATTCTCTCCGGGCTCTCCTTTCTGTTGTTGGTATTATTTCATTACCTTCTCTTATTGCATTTTCCATATTATGCCACTTTTGCTGAGGATGTATAATTCCAGTTCCCTCTTTGATTTAGGTGTACTCTTCCTCTGATTTTTCAACTTCACCATCACTGTTGCAACAACTGGTACATGGTCACTATTACAATCGGCTCCCGGGAAGGTTTTCACTTGCTTGACAGAGTTCCTATATCTTTTATTGATGGTTAGAAAGTCTGTTTGGTTTCTAACTCTGTCACCAGGGCTTTTCCATGTCCAGAGATGTCTTGGGTGGTGCTTAAACTAGGTGTTTGATATAATCTGTTCTTATCTAAGCAACAGTCTACAAATCTGTTTCCTCTCTCATTTCTTCGGGATTAATCCAAAAGGCCCAACAATATCTGCTGTTCTTCCTTGTCCCACCTTTCTTTATAACAACAGGTAACCAATAACCATAATTACTTCATGCTCTTTGCACTGCTCTCTTGCTTGATTTAACTCTAGATAAAACTGATTCAACATCCTCTTCATCATGTTCAGACGTAGTGCATATACTTGTATTATGCATATATTGAATGGTGTGGCTTTTATATTGCACCAACAAAATCCTGTCAGATACAGCCCAATAGCCTATCAAACATGGTTTCACAGATTTGTCTAAAACACACCAACAATTCTCTCAGCACTCTGGCTTCCTGAGTATATGAAAGTTCCCCTGTTGTAGTTGGAGAACATCCAACTCCTGGCCATCTAACCTCACTAAGCCCTATTACTTGTAGCTTCATTCTTTCCATTTCTCTCTCTACAATTATTTTCTTTCCAGCCTGATATAATGTTCCAACATTCCAATTAGCTATCCTTATTTTTCTTGTTTTCTGTTGTCTTTGGGTTGTTATTACTTTTCTTTCTTTTCCTTTTGAGCAGATATACTGTATATGAATCATGAACACTATGATGAAATGATTTACATATCTGGAAAATATTTTATGTGCTATTAAAGCAGACGTAAACAAGACTTTTTTTTCACATAAATCTATTCAATGAACGTGTTCTATATATAAGATTCACAGGATAAAAAATAATCAGAAAGTGTCCACTGTTTATATATATATCCAATCAATAAGAATGTAGATTTGTAAATGATATAATTCAGCGAACCAATGGTTGATGACTGTAGGCTTCACATCTTAAATACAATTGCCACAGAAATTTCTGAGATATCTATTTGACAGATAAAAATATACTCTGTTCCTCTCTTATTTCACAATGTAAACCATAAATTACAATCACCTGATATAATAGACGTGGACGTTCTGAAACACCTAAGATTTAGTGGGATTTCTTGTATTTTTTTTCGCAATAACAGAATTCTTAATATGAAATGCGTTTTTACTGCTCTTTTCCGGGCTCATTCACTCACTCAATGCACTCCGGTGGCTCTCGGGCCTCTTAGTGATCCATGGCCGCTTGCACCAGACTTCTCTACGTTCCCCTGTTGAGTGCTGCATCTCTCCAGTTATTCTCAGGATCCTCCATTCCCAATCCTCTTAACACATTATCTTTCCATCTCATCCCCGGTCTCCCCACTGGTCTTCTCCCTTTTACTGATCCTTCCGTACCCACTTTAGGCATTCTGACCTCTTACATTCTAACCACGAGTAGTGTCCAACCAGTCCTCTGAGATCTTATCTAGACAGTTATTAGCGGTTGTCTGGTTAAATCTCTTATTTCTTCGTTATGTATTCTCCAAACACCTTCATTTATATCTTGAATGGGACCAGTTATTCTACGCAAAATGTTTAAAAAAACCAGTAAGTCTCTGTTCTTGACGTTTAGTCAGCGTTCAGATCTCACAACCATACAGTACTGTACTACTGGCCTGATAATGGTGTTGTAAATTTTCAATATGGCAGAGTTTGTGATGTTTCTTCTTTTTACAATATATAGTAAACTGAAACAGCATCTAATCCCTGATGTAATTCTAGCCAGAACCTCTCTCACCATCTCATTTCTGGATGTTAACATACTTCCTATATATTTAAATTCCCTCGCGTTCTCGATATCTACCGTATTTTTTGTTGCTGTTGTTGTTGGTTGTTCCTTGAGAATCTCATCATTTTGGTTTTAATTTCGGTAATCTCTAGTCTCACTCTGCAGGATTTTTTTTGAATGGTATATACAAACGTTCTACAATTTGTATATCTGTATCTAAAAAATCAACATCATCTGCAAATGCAAGGTACTTTGGCATTTGTATCTTCCAAGATGACCTCACTCTCAACTCCTCGATACTCCGTATTCTTTTCTCTAAAATTAGATTAAACAACATTGGAGATAGATAGGCATTATTTCTCAAACCTGTTTTATTTATTTAAAACATTCCATTTTTTCCTTCCCGCCTGACACAAATGTTCTTATTATTCCTGTAGCATATTTTTACCAAGTTTATATGCTTTTCTGTTATACCAGATTCCTTCAAAATATTCCATACTGATGGTGTATGGATGCTATCATATGATTTTTTAAAGTCTACAAAAACCTGCCACGTATATCTTTTTTTACTATCAGTGTTTTCCATTATCTGTCTAATATATAAATTCTGGTCAATTAGTGATCCTCCTTTTTTGAATCCACATTGATATTCGCCTAGTGCTGTCTCTATGCAGGGTTCTCATTTATCATTTATAATTTGGCTAACACCTTATAGCAGGTTGGTAGAAGTGTAATCCCTCTCTAATTATTAGTTTGTCTTATCTCCCTTTTCATATACCGAGATAATGTTGTCCGTTTCCCGTGTTGTTGGCTTCCCTTCTGTTCTCCTGATCATTATTATAAGCTCAAAGATCTTTGAGTGTAACACATCGCCGCCATTCTTGAGGAGCACTGCTGGTATGTTATTTAAACAGGTGCTTTATTATCCTTCAGGCTACTGATTGCATTCTCTACATCTATCAGCGTTGGTTCCTCCACTCTCAAATCTGGTGCCCGCATATATTTCCCTTCAATAGGATTTACTGGGTCTTCTCTATTTAACAACTCACAGAAATAGTTCTTCCATATCTCCAGTACTTTCATTATTCTGCTTCTTGCCTGGTATCCATTGTTTAATTTCCTGATACCCCTATAGTCTTTCCTTATCCTACCATTTCTAATGTTTCTGTCCATGGCACCCAGTACCTTATTCACTGCATCTCTCTTCATTCTTCTGTTAATTCTTGTTGCTATCCTTTTCTCCCTGAAGTTCTCTCCTAGTGCCTAATTATTCCTGTTCTGCAAGAATTCTATCCTTGTTTGTTTCCTTTCATCCGCAATTCTTCTGCAGTCCTCATCAAAACAATTTTCGTTACACGTGCTCTCCCTGTACCCGATGGTTTCCTCAGCAGCCTCTTTAACAATTTTTTCTCTCTCCACATTTTTTCTGGGGTCCTGTTTCTTCATCTTCATTTAGGAATTGTAAAACATTAAATCTATTTCTAATTTCTGTTTAGTATTCCATCCTGCAGGCCTCAACGTTGAGCTTATCAGTGTCAAATTCTTCTCTCCGTTCATTCCTTCAGTTCCTTTTCATTTTCGATTTGATCTTGACTCAGGCAATCACTAAGTTATGGTCTGAGTCACAATCAGTTCATCTGAAACTACGTACATCCATCAATGTACTTCTGAATTTGTGTTGTATAAGCATGTGATCAATTTGATTTCTTCTAATTCTATCACGAGAATTCCTTGTATGGTTGTGAATTTCTTTAGGGGAATATGAGAATGGTTTTTATTTAAAACCAACCTATTGGAGTTTTAAATGAGGCGAGCTTTATTCCATTTTCACTACAAACCTCATGTGCAATGTCTTCCAATTGCTGGGACCTGTACATCTACTTCATGTCAATCTTATCATTAAAGTCACCCAATACTAATGTTACATCATGATTTGGTGTTTGTTCTATAGCCTCCTGGAGCTTTTCGTAAAAATCATAATTTTCATCATCATCACTCTCTTGTGTGGAGGAATATGGTACTATTAATGACAGTTTAAACCATTTACTCCATACTCTGATGTTTGCTAATCTTTCACTTACTGGCATAAAGCTTTCAACTGCTCTACGCATTTTATCTGTCAGACAAAAGCCCACGCCACCCCTATGGATACCATCTCTGCCACGATATAGGACTGTATAACCATCTATATTACACCCACCATTTCCAGTCCATCTTGTCTCCTGCAGAGCAGATATACCTAACTGATACTTTTTAACTTCACTGATGAATGTTTGAGCATATTCTGCTCTATATAGACTAAGCACATTCCAAGTGGTGTATAACTATCTATCTTACACCCACCATTTCCAGTCCATCTTGTCTCCTGCAAAGCAGTTATATCTAACTGATACTTCTTAACTTCACTGATGAATGTTTGAGCATATCCTGCTCTATATCGACTAAGCACATTCGGTGGTCTTTTCCATTTCAATAGTCCACTTCTCTTATTGTCGTCAACAAGGATCTGTCCGCATTAGGTCTGCTGTAAACGTCCGTAAGGAAAGAATGCTTTTACAAAGCAAGGCGATAACAAATACGCTTAACCTTCCTCTTTTAACGGGCTTGGACCGGCATGTTAGATAATACTCCCATGGCAGAGATTTATTTTTTATTTATTTAAATACATTTTTCCTATTTCATGACTATTTATTTCAAATATTCTAGGGTTTATGTCATTTTTTGATTATTTTTCTGAAAACAATTCTGTTATTATTATTATTTTTTATTATTATTATTATTATTATTATTATAATTTGGCAGCAGACCCTCTTTTAAACAGGTTCTATTGAATATTATTGCTGCTTCAGCTGCATTTATTTTGTAGAAGACTTTTTCTATTTTCCTTATTGCGGACTTCTCTTCAGTGGAGGTGCGTGCTAACAGCTCGCCTATATCTGTCATTTCATGGGGGAAAAGTCAAAATCTGGATTCTGCTTCTTTATATATTCTATACAGTTGGTTCTATACAATTGTTGCCGCGACGCGTTTCGACAGACTCTTCTGTCATTCTCCAGCGGGAGCTAGTAGAGGACTGGCAGATTGCATAGGTCCTTTTGAATTTATACACGGGCTTCAGCGGGGGGTCATGGATGGCGAATTCTGATTGGTTGCAGTCAGCGAACTTCAAGCCAAATTTCTGCGGCGAAGCTCGATCCTGACAGATCTTCGCAACCTGGGAATGTCATTCATTCCAGCGTTCCCATTGGCCTGCCGTTGCGTGATGTCATGCCGGCTGACATCATTGGTAGTTTGGCTGCTATTGGGCTGCGGATGAATGATGTCATTATCTACTCTTTCTGTCGTAGTCGGGGATTGTCTCGAAGGGCGCCTCGCTCATCAGCATCTCCATTTTCAGGGTTGTCGTTTTCAGGTATTCGTTGGATTTGGTGGGTGTTCTGCATTATTCTTCTTAAATTCGTGGGTAGGAGCGATGCCTCCTGCGTCGTATTCATTGTTGGTTTTCTCTCGGCAATGAGGAGCGCCTCTAGCAGGCGCAGACGTCGAGGGTCGGCGGCTCTCCCGATTATACTTATATATTTTGTATAATACTGTCGCGGGAGATGGAAATATTGTGAGTAGCACGGGCGTGGTTCATGATGGCACCCTCCTGGGCGTGGCAGGAGATAAATTTTGACAGATGCATCGTGGTCATTCCATCTAACCCGGGGATGGACAGTATATAAATATATAAAGAATCAGAATCCAGATTTTGACTTTTCCCCATGAAATGACAGATATAGGCGAGCTGTTAGCACTCACCTCCACTGAAGAGAAGTCCGCAATAAGGAAAATAGAAAAAGTCTTTACAAAATAAATGCAGCTGATTTTTCAATAATATTCAATAGAACCTGTTTAAAAGAGGGTCTGCTGCCAAATTATACTAATTTAAGACTGCATGACCCTCAGCAAGAACAAGGAAGATACCAGGAGTTTCAGGCGGTCCCTCCTGCAGCGGCAAGGGGGAACTAAGACGTTTAGTTCAACGACCTGCACGACGAAGCATCACGCCTACACCAGCAATGGATGAACGCCCGGCAGCGGACGAGCAGACCCACCGACGGAGGAGATGGAGCACCCGAAGCAGAACAACCTGTTCTCTTTGCAATACTTAGTTCCCATGAATGGCGACAACCTTCGATTGAGATTGACCATGAAGATGACCAAACATTGATAACGAACGTGTCCCCACTCGATGATGAATTCTGAAGAAGTTTTGGCCTGTCTAAACCGCCTTCGAGAGGATGATATGATTTTCGCATGAGGGGCGTCATAAACTCACCGCCCTCAACGGCGGTAAATTACGAGTGCCGCAGCAGCACAAAGATCTATTACATCAATTTGACAGATTTCCAGCGCTCCCCAGGATCAAGAATTATTTGCTGAATTTGGGGCTGAACTGCCACTTTATTTCGAGGCCAAAGAACCACGAGAAGAGGTTGGAAATAGAACTGATTGAATCCATACAACAGTTAGAATCTCGAGGCACCGTTAGAACTTCCGACGCCTCCAGCCCCTCCTTATTAGCAGAAGCCCTAGAGAGGGTAAAACGACAGTGGAGTCTGCACCCGTGAGATGAGGAAAGCTGCGAAGGAGCTGAAGGAAAAGGAAGGCATCACAGTGCGTCGCGCTGACAAGACAGCAGCTTTTGTCCTTATACGTACGGAGGAGTATTTCGACAAATTGATGCCATCCTGTCGGACACGACGAAATTCGAGAGGCTGACGAGGAACCCCATCGAAGACATCAAGAGGAAGTTAACAAGATCATCAGCACTGTGAATGCTGCCAGCAATGCTGTCCATCTTCCCCCATCGCAGGTGACTTCGAACTTGGTTACCTGTATGGGAATGTCAAGACACACAAGGTTGGCAATCCCCGCCCGATCATCAGCCAAACACCTGCCCCGACCTACGCCCTCGCCAAACGACTAAATCATATCTTGACCCCCTACGTCCCGAGCAGTTATAGCCTGAAGTCCTCTGTGGAATTCCTAAGTGATCCGAGACTCCCTCGGGCGCAGGGACCATCGCTTCTCTGGACGTAGAGAGTCTATTCACCAACGTACCTGTGGATGAAACTATCCATATTATCCTAAACAAAGTCTATAGAGAGCCGACAATGACCCCTGAACATCCCAGAAGGTTCCCTGAAGGCTCTGCTGGAGATCTGTACGAAGATGGCGCCTTTCACTACGCACAGAGGGCACATGTATAGACAGAAGGATGGCGTTGCGATGGGCTCTCCATTGGGCGTCCTCTTTGCAAATTTTTACATGGGCACCGTAGAAGAACGTGTCTTCGAGAGAATCCAGCGGCCGAAGAAATATGCCCGATATATCGACGACGTCTTCGTTCAAGCAGACAACGAGGAGGAGGTTGAAGCCCTTCGTCTGACCTTCCAACAATGTAGTGTGTTGAACTACACTGTCGAGTTCAGCACAGACGACCGGCTCCCCTTCCTCGACGTTATGGTCACAAAGACGGAACGGAACTTGAAGACATCAGTCTACAAAATCCACCAATTTGGGACTTTGCTTGAATGGGGATAACGAGTGCCCTGCTAGGTTTAAGAACACGACAGTCAGGACCTTCATTAAAAGGGCCCTCTCCCACTGCTCCACCTGGCAGGACACCAATAAGGAATTCGAACGTGCTGCACAAATGTTGGTGAACAATGGTTTCACCAACAAACTCATCAACAAAGAAATTCGAACTGGCCTGGAAAAATGGTACAACGGTGAGAACACACAACCTGGCCCCCAAGATGACATAAAGATCTATTATAAGGCCCGGATGCATCCCCAGTACCGTGAGGACGAGAACTCCATGAAGAAAATCGTCATGGAAAACGTCACCCCGACCGAAGACAGTAAGAGAATAAATCTTATAATTTATTATAAGAACCGCCCACCCGTGATCTGGTGATGAAAAATAACCCTCTCCGCCAGCAAGAGAACCCTCAAGCAGAAGAACGTGGTCTACCAATTTGTATGTCCTCTCCGAGGATGCCCTGGCGCTTATATTGGAATAACCACGATGCGTCTGTCAAAGGATCTCTGCCACGCCCAGGAGGGTGCCATCATGAACCACGCCCGTGCTACTCACAATACTCCCATCTCCCGCGACAGTATTATACAAAATATAATTATAATCGGGAGAGCCGCCGACCCTCGACGTCTGCGCCTGCTAGAGGCGCTCCTCATTGCCGAGAGAAAACCAAAAATGAATACGACGCAGGAGGCATCGCTCCTACCCACGAATTTAAGAAGAATAATGCAGAACACCCACCAAATCCAAAGAATACCTGAAAACGACAACCCTGAGAATGGAGATGCCCCTGATGAGCGAGGCGCCCTTCGAGACAATCCCCGACTACGACAGAAAGAGTAGATAATGACATCATTCATCCGCAGCCCAATAGCAGCCAAACTACCGATGATGTCAGCCGGCATGACACCACGCAACGGCAGGCCAATGGGAACGCTGGAATGAATGACATTCCCAGGTTGCGAAGATCTGTCAGGATCGAGCTTCGCCGCAGAAATTTGGCTTGAAGTTCGCTGACTGCAACCAATCAGAATTCGCCATCCATGACCCCCGCTGAAGCCCATGTATAAATTCAAAAGGACCTATGCAATCTGCCAAGTCCTCTACTAGCTCCCGCTGGAGAATGACAGAAGAGTTCTGTCGAAACGCGTCGCGGCAACAATTGTATAGAACCAACTGTATAGAATATATAAAGAAGCAGAATCCAGATTTTGACTTTTCCCCATGAAATGACAGATATAGGCGAGCTGTTAGCACGTACCTCCACTGAAGAGAAGTCCGTAATAAGGAAAATAGAAAAAGTCTTCTACAAAATAAATGCAGCTATTTAGCAATAATATTCAATAGAACCTATTATTATTATTATTATTATTATTATTATTATTATTATTATTATTATTATTATTATTATTATGGATTTTTCTTGATTTAAGTGCTACAGTGAACATTTCTCTTATATTCATTGATATTTTCAGGGATACATTGCACAACTCCTACTCCTGACATCAAAGGCTTTTATTCTTTCTTGTTCTTACTCCCAATCTATCTCCTTAACTGACTTTTGCTCAAACAGACAGACGTTCACCAAGTTACGCCATTAGCAATTAGATGCAGAAGGTAAAAATAAGTCTCGTCTAAGTGTAAATTGAAGCCCGGTTTATGCAAATTGCAAATATAAATGAATTTCCCATCAACATAAATAAGAGGACCTGAACATTTACCATTCTCACATTATCCTCAGTTATTCTCTTCATGCACTCCTTATTCTCTTATGTATTTGACAACTATTCATATTTATTTTATTGGAATTATATATATATATATATATATATATATATATATATATATATATATATATATATATATATATATATATATATATATATATATATATATATATATATATATATATATATATATATATATATAGTGAGGATTGAAAGGGTTCTATAAACCGATAGACATCAGTAGGTGTAGGGTGAAGGATCAGTCCTTTATTCCTTTCCTAAGTACTTTATTGTTGCTGCAGCGTTTCAAGACGTAAAAGTCTAATTTTCAAGCTATAAAAAGAGAAGACAAAAGTAAAAATAACAAACTCGGACTATTAGATTAAAGTAATTTTATAATTTGTCAAAATTAATTTATTAAGTTTTGTCCAACCTTTTGATCTTGCTTTAGTTTAAGTTTATTAATAAGCTATTATCGTATATCGTACATTTAAGTTCTTTCTTAGTTTGCTGAACTCTGTATGAGTCGTATGATTTTGCAGTTTTGCTTTTGTCTTTCTTAAGCGTTTTGTTTACCACCTTCTCCTCCGGTACTAGTGAACTACTGAAGTGTCTTATTAACGATCGTTGTTTTCTCTCCTATGAGCTGTGTTGACTCGAGTGGAAGGCTTGTTCGTAAGGGTGGTGATACGAGACAAAGTTAGTTCGACTTCCACCTCACTGATTGACGCTTTGCCTCTGCATTTATGGACACTTCTGCAGCTAATATACAGAGATTTGGGTCACGGCTTCCTTATTCCTTCGCTGCCTTGTGTGTGGTCGCTGGTGTTTGTCACCTGCGGCATTCATCAGCCACGCCCCTTCCCTCGTTCGTCGGGAGGATCCCGAACTAGTCGGCCTGCGTTTACTGAAGAACGGTGCAGTTTGTGGCGTGCGAGATCCGTCGACGTCCCGGATTCTCGGAGGCTACCACCCTTGGTGTGCCCGTGGTATTTTGAGTTGCCTGCAGGCATTGCAGCCTGATTCAGTTGTCCTACTCATCAGCGTCAGTGAGTTCTCGGAACTCGTGGAGACACGTAGGGGAGGCTTTCTACAGGTATGAGATATTTTTAAAGCTATTTAAGACGATCGTGGATCGCCAGGTACCTGTAGATTTGCACTCCCTGTTTGCAGTACGGTCTTCTGGACCTAGTATGGCCTGATGAGTTGATCCACTAAGCCTCTGGTGGTTATTCCTATTTTGAATTCGTAAGGTTATTTACATTTTTATTTTATTATTAACTGAACATTTTCAATATTATAATTAGTAGTATATATACTGGTTATTTATTGACATTTAATGGGTAATTTAGTTTGTATGTTTTAGGTAGGAGTAATATTAAGTTTCCCTCTTATTTTCTCCTACTTCCTTCTACCTGACTTAGTTTCTTAGGATATATTTATCTGGCCAGTAATTTATAAGGTACCTACTGGAAGTCATCTTTAAAAATATCTTATTTCTTGGTTTAGGGTTTAGTTTAGTTTTAGGTGATCTTAAGGTTGGTTCATTTTCCTCTTGATATATATATATTCATTTTGATTTATTTTTACCAACCATTATTCTTTCTTTTGTATAAATAAATATTGTAACTTTGTTGAGGTGTTTCTTCTTTTGTTCCTAGCTTTCTGTGTTGCATTTTTACTGCCCGCAAATTCTGAGTAGAGACAAGAACCCTTGAAATTACGGCCGTAAATAAGGTCGTAACACGGACTAAAAATTAACAGTTAAAAGAATATATAGAAATAATATAAATGACAAGTACTGTACAAAGGGCAGCGAGGAGTGTTTACTTACATGAGGTGCTGAAGGCACAGACCGAGTGACAATTGGGCCGGGTTCAGCTTCGACTTTAACACTTGTTTTGATTCCTCTGTTACAGTACTGTATAGAGAGTGTGGTCGCAGCAGGCCAAGAAAATTGTAAATATATATATATATATATATATATATATATATATATATATATATATATATATATATATATATATATATATATATATATATATATATGTATGTATATATGTATATATATGTGTATATATAATATACTTTATCAAATAAAGCAATCAATATACAAGCGAAAAATTGAACCATATGGGAAAAAAAGAAGAGATTCATAGCGCTATATTTGGACAAATTCTTTTGCCCATTTTATAATAATAATAATAATAATAATAATAATAATAATAATAATAATAATAATAATAATAATAATAATAATAATAATAATATCTATACCAAACATCTGTTACAGACTAATCGATTCGTGGTTCATGAATGAGGAATTATGAAGGCTAATTTGCAATGTAGTTCTTGTACCATTGTTGTACCACTACTAATTGTGCAAGTTCCGCAGCGGTTGTCTAGACGGAATCTATTTATTTATGTGGCGATTTGCTTCCAGAATAGTTACAAGAACTGATGATACAATTTTTTGTTTTGATTGCATTAATACATAGTATCTTGGCTGTAGAAGGAGATATCGCATGAAAGGACGTTGTGGTTTTCATATAAATCAGAAGGATTGATCAAGAAGAGAAATGTCATTTCGATTTAATAATGTCTGTTGACGTTGGGTATAACCGATTATAATGGATCAGCATTGAATGTCCTTTCCAGTATGTCTGCGCTGGATACAACGTCTCTCTGTCTCGATTCAGTCTTAGATTATTACTTGATGACGCAGACCTGGAAATTTATGAAGATTATCGGTTTTCTCATTGCGCAATAACAATAATACTATAACAAAACTCAAGAGTAAACAAACCGCATAAGAGTACATCCACTGATCAGAAACCCTTTAGTTAAATAAAGAACAAAGAAAAAAAAAATAACAAAGACAAATAACCGACAAGAAAAATTCAACATACTTTCATAGACAGTTCTTACTTACTTTCTTACTTGAGCTCCCGGTTGTTCCTCATTGGACGGGTGGGTATCGTTGTCAGCTAGCACTCTGCTGTTCCTGCGTTCGATTCTCCGACCGGCCAATGAAGAATTAGAGGAATTTACTTCTGGTGACAGAAATTAATTTTTCGTTATAATGTGATTCGGATTCCACAATAAGCTGTAGGTCCCGTTGCTAGATAACCAACTGGTTCTTAGCCACGTAAAATAGATCTAATCCTTCGGGCCAGCCCTGGGAGAGCTGTTAATCAGCTCAGTGGTCTGGTTAAACTAAGGTATATTTGACTTTTTTGCGCTGCCGGTTAGGCTTTTAAGCCTGTCTGTGGGAGCTGCCATCCCCTCCACCCTCTACCAACTTCAAAAACTCCCTCTCTTCTTAACTATTCAGTTGTCGGCAAGTTATTTTTCGTCAGGATCTCCTCAACTCCAACCCTCCAGCGTTTCCGTGGTCTCCTTCTTGATCTCCTTCCATCAGGTGTCTAGTCCCATCTCTTCTTAGCAGTTCTATTTTCATCCATTCTCTATAGATCACCAAGCCATCTCAGCTGCCCTTTCTCAATTTTATCCTTTACAGAACTACTCCCACAAGCCCGCTGACATTATCTTCCCCTTCTCTATCTCTCTTTGTTTTCTGTACAATGGTTCTCGTGGTTTTAATCTCTGAGGCTTGAACTCTACTTCTGTCCTCACTTTTCACTGTCCAACTCTCCGACCAATAATTCCTTATTCGTGTAAGCAGTCCTAGAATATAGGTTTCTTTACATCTTTTGGTACATGATCGTCTTTCATCAATGGATAAAGTGCCCGCAAAGCATTTATTGTATGTATTGCTTTATTCTTTCGGCCATTTCCTCGCTGTTCCTATGAAATCTGTTTGTAAACATAAATCCTAGGTACTTGAAAGTATCTGTGTTCTTTATCATTGTATTTCTTATCATTATGCTTGCTCGTGTTTGGGGTTGCTTGGTGATTGTTAATACTTCTGTTGCTTCTATGTTCATCTTTAAACCCACTGCTGTTAAGCAATCATTTAAGCATGTCAATGCTTTTTCTAATCTATCTTAAGTATATGCCCATAAAGCTATAACATCTGCAAAAACCATTCCATCTCTTGAAATACTCATAGCATGAATGTTAAAATGGGAATTAAGGAAAACAGCCGTAAATTATATGACGCAGTTTTAATGCAGAACTAGAAAGGACACTTTGGTATAGATATTTTTAACCGCTTAAGGGAATTTAGTTATTATTCTCAAAATATTATGCCCTTATTTGTTAGAAAAACTTCAGAGACTTGATAAAACTCCTCTTTTACATTTGTAAAAATGATTATCACATAATTTGTAAAGGCATTTTTTTTACGCCTCCCAAAAATTGTACTCCACATAAAAAAAGATCCCTTTATTATACTTGCTGTGATTCTAGTTTCGGTTTTGATGCAATATTGTGGCTTTGTTCACCAATAACTTAAAAACTCAAAAGCACACATGAAATACATTCTTAGTTTAAATCATTATGCATAGAAGGCTATTAGTAGTTAAAGTCTGTTTAAGTAATTCGGATAAAAATGCCAGTGAGAAAGAATACCAGTGGGGATGGTGGAAATTATCTACAAATAAGCGCTTGTATAAAATGCAAACTTTCTCCTGTTCTTCTCTAGGCTCATTATCATCATTACTCATTAAGACTGCGTTTTAGTAAATTTTTTGACCGAAATACAAATTTAGAGGTCACCTCGAGACCATTCTCTATCCCTCTGTAAATTTGAGTACCATACCTTTAGAGGCTTTTGAATTCAAAGTGTTCCATATACAAAATTTTATGCCCCTGTAAAGACATTTGATCGTGTTTTAATAGAGTTTGTAAAATAAAACTTGAATGCGCTGATATGTTGATGAATACCCATAAAATTTAACGGAAAATTATGTTACATCAATATTCATCATACCCGTTTTGAGGTTGGACTTTTTCTCCCTCGACTGCTCTCGGGAAACGGAATTTCTTATACAAATTATCTTTTTAAAAATGAGAAAAAAAGCTGCGGATCAGTTCCAATTATGAGATTCTATTTAATAAGTGTTCTTTCGGTTCTTTGACTGAGTTTTCATGTGTTATTTAATAACTACAGACATTATTTTCTATTGGCTCCTGTTTATCTGGAATTTCAAGACTCAAATAATCCAAAGAAATAACATACATGAAGAAAACATTTAATTTGTTTAGATTCAAGAAATCTAAATAATACCACCTTTCATCAAATATTTACTCATACATTTTATTTTGTTAGTGGTGAAACAGCAATCGCTACAATATTTTCGAAAAAAAAAGTAAAAAGGGCGAATATATTTGTTGGAGCAGCGATTCACTATTCAGGAACACTTCTAAATGTTTATGCAGTTGCATTTCAAAGCGGGCCGCCTTCATGAAATATTCAAATCCGACGTCGAATAAAAACGTTTGGGTTTGTTTTTTGCCAGCACGCAATTCAGATGTAGGAAAAATGCATAGCTTTGAGATTTAGGTCGAGCTAGAGTCAATACACGATAGACATTGGTGGAGGGAAGGAAATACAACAAAGGCGATAAGAATAACAACAAAAGACGATAAAATAATTTCCTTACTTGAAAATAGAGACAGCGCTCCCCAAATGCGGTCAAGGGAAGGTGCGTCGGCGACGCCTCTGGAAAGCGCTGCCAGACGGAAGTTCCATGGCTACCCTTAACCTTAAATAAAATAAAAACTACTAAGGCTAGATGGCTGCAATTTGGTAGGCTATGTTTGATGATTGGAGGGTGGATGATCGACATACCAATTTGCAGCCCTCTAGCCTCAGTAGTTTTTAAAATCTAAGAGCGGACTGCCAGACAAATAGCCATCTCAATAGTTTTCGTTTACAGAAAACTTAAAAATTCAGGCAAGAAAAACAAACCCCGATTATTACTCCAACCTTTAAAGAGACTTTTATGAGAACTGTGGTCCTTAGAAGGCGGTCGTTTAGAGGAAGGCGGATTTGTGCAAACACGAATTTGTGATAAGCTGCTGAAGGGCAGAAGATGCTTGTGGTAAACGTCTGCACTTGCTGATTAACTAAAATCTTATGCTTAAGGAAAATTTATATATCAATTAAGGGAATACAGAAACTGAAAAAAGCCTGGATACAAATTAAAGAAATGAAAATCGTAAAACATCTGTGAAAATAAGCATTTAAAAATAAAGGCTTCCTGTGGAGTTATTTTTCTTTGGAGGCCTCGAGCGACGTGCAATGTATGCAGTAATACACGAGAACAAAGAAACCAGTCAGGATTTATACCGAGAGTTTAATTTTCCTTGTGGTCTACGCAAGGTTGTACCCAAGTGCAGAACAGTGGGACCTTTCTTAGTTATCAATCAGTAAATCAGCAGTAGGCAACAAAGACCCATCACGCTCACTACTTTGAAAGAGGAAGTGAATAATCGTAATTCATTCATCTCTCGCGTTTCACGATCAAACAGTTGGGTCTTAAGCTGTGTCTTTTAAGCTTTTCGAAAAATAGGTCAAATGTCAACAGAGGAAAAAATTTCTTTGAAGCAATAAATGAATACATTAAATGATTGCTACATTGATTTTGAGTAATGCTTTGATCTCTCTCTTCCCCCACCCTCTCTCTCTCTATCTCTCTCTCTCTCTCTCGCTGTTACCTACATCGATGCATCAGGTGATGAAGACACATTTTTACACAATGTAATGAAGAAACATAAAGTAACTGAGCAAAACCAAAGTTTAAAAGAAAAGGTTTGTTGAAAGTGCGAAATTCAGCATTACCACCTAGCGGTAAAATAGCTTATGCTATTTTGCAATCTTTGCCGCCCGCCCCCCACCCCGGCCCCAACAACATACAAAACCGAAAGATTTTAAGAGTGCACTAATGACATTAATTAAATTGCACCGTATGTACTTAACCCTCCCTTGACCCAACCCATCCCGATCCCTAAACTTTTTCACAGTTTTCATGGCGTCAGAAGCAAAAGTCACAAGACATGTCGGCGTAATCATGGCACCGGAAAAGACACCGAGAGAGAATGAAAATATCAGGGAAAGAGAATTTCAGAAGCTTATCTACTGCTGAAGGTGAAAAATGTTTCAGTCTAATGAGATTAATTCGAGAGAGGACGACTAGATAGAGCCTTGATTTGGTCCATTTTGTGTGCACTGGGAAAGAAGACGCTGGAATTCTATACGTATCCGATCGCAATTAAACAGCTTGTGGTGGGAAATTTGTGGTCGTGAGATAAGACGTATTTTCTTCGCGTATAGCTCTCTCTCTCTCTCTCTCTCTCTCTCTCTCTCTCTCTCTCTCTTCACTTCGCGATGATTTATTCGTCATCTGAACGTGAATCCAAAAGAAATCGAGCTGTCTCATATAGGCAACCTCCACGCATAATCACATGCTAATCCATCATAACTCTCTCTATCCCACTGGCACGGTGGCGCGCTGGCAAGAGGGATCAGCTCACAGACTGAGGAATCACGTTCGATTCTGGACCCAGACGAGGAGGCGCGAATAGGCATTTTCCTTAAAATCCAGTAATGCATCAGTGCACCTAAGATGTGAAATTACATAGTCGTTAGCCGAATGTTGTAGGCTGCTGGCAATGATACATAAACAGGCTTTCCTCTTTCGTCGTCATCATTTAAATCCTCCAAGTACGAAAGCCTGAATTCGACAGGCATATATACGACAGAGTCGGCAAAAACTCACAAATCTCATGATGCTGAATCGAAGTGCCACTGAAAAGTCGTTGTTCCCAACTCATTCGGTGGTTCGAGTCTACCTGGTGACGGATCGCTTGTCATTTATAGATTCCCCTCGGTGTTCACTTCGAGATTGAGTGAATTTGGTATTCAATAATATATGTAGATTATGGTTTATATTATGGTTTGTAGATATATTATATATATATATATATATATATATATATATATATATATATATATATATATATATATATATATATATATATATATATATATATATATATATGTATATATGTGTATATATATATATATATATATATATATATATATATATATATATATATATATATATATATATATATATATATATATATATATATATATATATATATATATATATATATATATATATATATATATATATATATATATATATATATATATATATATATATATATATATATATATATATATATATATATATATATATATATATATATATATATATATATATATATATATATATATATATATATATATATATATATATATATATATATATATATATATATATATATATATATATATATATATATATATATATATATATATATATATATATATAATTATGTATAAACATTGTTTCATGACGATTATAAGCCTAAAATATTGCACGATCCTCCAATCCAGGAGTTCCAATTAAACCGGTATACCGTACCGATGCAAAGAATTTTTCTGCTTCGAAGATAAGAAAAGGTTGTTACAATTAAATGCATCAGGAGAATTCTGCGAGTACCTGAAGGGCCACAAGTCCCCGTTGTCTTAGGCTGAGATGCCCGCGATTGCAGAGGATTTATACCGTTGTTTCCAGTTCATTCCCGTGTGGTTGCGATCTCTGGATATTATCGGGACCTGTGAGACCTCCGAATTTGGTTGGGTGTCGTCTGATCCCTTGCCCTTGGGTTAATCCCGTCTACCCGGGAATGAAGAGATTCTCGTTCAGTAATTCCTTGTTGCTGAACAAGGGGGATTGATAACACCTTTGCATTCTGCTTAAAATTATATGACACTTTTAGAAGAAGATAAAAGAAGATGATTGTTTTTGTTAATTTGACAAATCCACTTAACGAAAGATTTTATTTCTTTGAAAGGGAACTATCCAAACTTAATTTCGGTGAAGTATTTTAAGGCCATTAGCGGCTGGAATGTTACTGTCTCTTCAAAGTTCATCAGAAAGATTTAGAAAGAATGTTATATTTTATTCCCTTTTCTGAGGGAGTCTCAGATATATTAGATTTATTATATTTGTTGGACTTCTGAATTGAAAGTTGTTCAATTATATATAATTATACGTGGCTATTTCACTTATTGTTTTGTTTGTAGATCTGATTTTTCGAAATGCTCTATTGAAATGAAATTATCTGAAATATCAATAAAAGTTTTTTTTTATTAGTTATCCTATCAAGCTTTAATCTTTTCCTGGTAAATTTATAAGGGAAAAAAGTGCCTCCCGGGTCTATATTGTTTACATGACAATATCTATTCACTCAGAAACAGCGTCACCAAATGGCTGTCTAAAACTACTGTTTTTACGAGCTTTGCATCCCATACCTCCAATGAATCAATCACTTTACTTTCAGCAATCGCTTGACTACCAATGCTCTTTAATAGGTAGGGTAATTGGAATTATATCATGACAAATGGATGTTTTAGGGTACTTATGCCCTCCTGAAAATGGAGCACTGCATCCTGAAAAGTATATACATTAGTTATGTATGAACATAACCCTCTCGAGCCAGATACTAGAATTAGGTGATCTATAAGCTCTCCCAAAGATGTTGATGGGAATTGAAAAAAAAAAAAAAAAAAGTCATCTTCTGATGTGCGAGGATCATGCGACACTACTTTGTGAATTTGTAGTTTATTTTCTTTGAAGCAACATTTATTTGACTGGCCTTTTTTTTTATATCCTTGCTATCGAAACCAACAAGATATTAAAAACTTCATAGATTTAAAGCTATGAAATAAGATACATATGATGCTGAGATTTCTACAGTCTATTAATGTTTATGAGTTTTCTGCTTAATTCCACCGACACCGTCAGTAGTAAATTCAGATGAGGTAAACCGACGTTGAGTATAATAGGAAAATAATGATGATTTTGAAGTTGATGGTAATCAATAAAAGTTTACGATTTTTTTCCGTATAGTATATTGAGATGTTTCGGCAAAGATTGTAACCGAGAGAACCTATTAAACTGAATGGTTTCTTTGTCGGAAAGAGTTTGGTTTTGTTGCATATTTAGCCAGCGAGGGATAATCTTAATTTTTTTCTTTAAGAAAGTAGTATTTGTAGGAATGATCCGTGGAAGAGTATTTTTTGCGTTAATTCGGTTTACCTTTGAAGGTTTTCAACAGAAATTCAGGCTATCAAAACCATTCCTTTAAAGATTTATCCATTAAGCTGTTTTATTCATAAAGCTCAGCAATCTTTCAAGAGTGTTATTAAAACTTGAAATCACAAAGTATTCTTGCAAACATTGGCATTTGTTCAAAATTCGTCTACTCATAAACAACTGCTTTGCATTGATCGGCAACAAATCTCAAACTTTAATAATGACTTCTGATGAACCTTTTTTTTTTCTAGATCAGCTAATTGGGGTCACATATTTGTAAAAATCCGTTTGTTGAAACTTTTCAACATAAATCACACGACAGCCTACAGTTTAATATTTAATCTGCGATTACCCAGCGGCGGTGCGTCCTACATTAGTGCTGCGGAAATTAATCAATTGCAGAACATCATTAAGTTTTATATATGAAACGGAAATTATAGCTTCACAGAATGAGTAAGTATATAACTGCAAATGAATAAATACCGGAGACTTTAGATCAACAAAATGGTTAAATACGAGACTTATTCATAATCAGTTACGATTGCAAGTCCTGACTAGAAATCTTCAGATAAGTGAAATAAACAGAAAGCGTTGAATCAAGAAGAAAATGTCAAATATTAAGAATGCAAGCATTATACAAATGTAAGAATGGTAGAAGTCCGACACAAAATATGAATTATTTAATTGCTGTTACACCTCCACTTCACTAAATGCTATCTGGTGATCATGTGGGTTAAGCAAAGTTGATTTGACCAACAAACAACAAGTAAAACCCATGTCAAATGACCTCCTGCTCCAGCGGGAGATAATCGACATGAAGCTAACAATCTCCTTCAAATAATCAATCCTTGGACAATTGCAACAGACTTGAAGGGACTCGTGTGAGCAGCAGTGGCTCATAATAGGGACCTACAACCCAACACCACGGGGGATGTGAATTAAAGAAAGATATTGTCACCTTTGCGCACCCCTGGGGATAAGAGATGGCTCTGATTATGACCTAGATAACGGCGATGGTGGGCTACAGAGGCATCAGCCCTCAGAAGGCAAGGCGGTGATATAGGACCACCTTCAGAGTGACAGCATCAGAGGGAGGTCTAGTGGGGACTCGATCGGAGCCCTATTTAGACAGACTTTTCGACAGGTAGGCATCGTAAGGTACACTAGCTCCCAGATGGTCCATTGGAGCTCGTATTTATACTGCAAACGGCGCCGACGGTAGTCGTGTTTTGACAGTTCCCTCTTAATAGGGTCATCTATTGCCCTCGTCTAGGGCACGCCGCTAATCCTGGCAGGTATCTGGAAAGGTCGTTGAAAGTCGGCCAGTATAAAGGGTCGAGGAAGATAGAGGACAATACTGAGATACTTAGAGTGGAGGGGCGAGGATGAGTGGGAGGAGTCGCAGGTGTGATCAGCTCAAGACAGTGACTCTTAATGACATCACAGGTATAGGAAAGGTGGGAAGGTCCTCAGAGAGCTCTCGTGACGAGATTGGCTGTGGACTGTTAACAATATCGGAGCTATGTGAAATCTCCAAGGGTTCGTGTAGATGTGCAACGGTCTACTGATTTTCCCCTCAAGCGGGGATTAATATGGTCAGGTCAGGGGTTGGTAATGACTTAGGGTACGCTCATGAAGTTATCTCCCCGTTTAACAACTGGGCTGTTATTATTGGAGGGCAAGGCAAGGGAGAACGTCAAGGGGACTTTACAAAAACATTTAGTAGTTGTTTCAATTTTACATTATGTTATATTGAAATATCAAGACGTGAAAAGCAAAATGAAAACGATCAAACGACGTT
>NC_089786.1:27697602-27712602 GCF_040412425.1 Macrobrachium rosenbergii
AGAGAGAGAGAGAGAGAGAGAGAGAGAGAGAGAGAGAGAGAGAGAGAGAGAGAGAGAGATGAGGTGTAGGGAAAGAATTTTATACTGACAGATATGAATATTGTTCACAGAAAATTTCAACGACAATCAATCACATACAAAGTATAGATATACTCTCGATACTCTTTATGGGTTTGCTATGCAATAATGTGTATTTTTTTTAATGAATGTATTATATACTTAAATGCTTTCAATATGTCATTATAAAAAATATTTAGAACCCTATAATATTTGTGATTATAATTACAATATAAAAGTAGTCACGACACAATGAACAAAAAGAGAGAGAGAGAGAGAGAGAGAGAGAGAGAGAGAGAGAGAGAGAGAGAGAGAGAGAGAGAGAGCAATATCGTTGAAAAGCTGTTTCCTCCTCAAGTTTCATTGCTCGCGATGTCTGTTAACCGGTTGAAATTCAAGAAGAAAAAATAGATTTTTGCTCCAATCCCCTGAGGAGGTGGCCGTCGTGACTTTTATTCCCAAAATCGCTTTCTAGTCCATTCCTCCATGTTTTGCAATCCTTGTCGAGTCTTTACTAGTCTTATTGCATTCCCTTTCCAGATATAAAAGACTGGAAAGTTTGGGGTGTATTGCTTTCCGAGATATGGAGCTACGAGCAAACTAAACTATTATGACAGTATATTTTAGAACTTTCAAACTATTTACGAAATATAAATTGCACTCGATTATATTGTCTGCTTTGTTTCTTATACATTTAATATTGCTGTCTTGTATGCAGAATTTCCCGCGCGAATGGATTCTTTGAGATACACTTTTCTTAATGGAATTTGATAAGATTTGTCGGTGGCGTCATTTTTCAAAATTCCTTTTAATTTGTTGATCCCCTCACAAGAATTTCTACTTTCACTTCTCCCCTTGCATCAATACATTTCAAATTCCATTCTGCCATTCTATTTTTTTTTCCTTTTTCCTTCTGCAATATTCCCTCTATCACATTTATCTTGCCACACCCTCCTGCTTACTTTATCTTATTTGTAATTTTTTGCTAATTTAACTATTTGGCCTTTAAAAATTTTCGACTTTTTATCGTTCAACCCATTACTCGTTTTCTCTTACCACTGTTTTCAACCATCTGAATTCCTTTTCTTGCCAAATTTCTTGCGCATCTAATTAAAAATTTATTCATACTGCAGCTTATCACAAACTTTATATATATATATATATATATATATATATATATATATATATATATATATATATATATATATATATATATATATTTTATTTTTATTTTTATATATTTTTTTACTCTCTTCCTTGCCCTTTCTCGCAGGAGCATTACCCATTTTACTTCCTTCCGCTTTTTATTAACCAAAATTTATGTTTCTTTCTCCCACTGTATTTCTTCCACCATTTCTCTTACAATGAATTACTTAGTTTTCTTGTGCCAAAATTTTTCAGTAAGAATTTCCCGTTCCATCTCAGTATTCTTGAATAAGCAAAACACGCTACGAGAAAACCTACGAATTGATTTATATGTTTTCTAAACCTATTGTAGACATATTTCTGCAAGAGAACCTAAGTTGCCGAATCGCAAAATAAGTACATCAAACAATCATGCACAAATTCTCAGATACACACACACACACACACACACACACACACACACACACACACACACATATATATATATATATATATATATATATATATATATATATATATATATATATATATATATATATATATATATATATATATATATATATATAAATATATATATATATATATATATATATATATATATATATATATATATATATAATATATATATATATATATATATATATATATATATATATATATATATATATATATATATATATATATATATATATATATATATATATATATATATATATTTATATATATATATATATATATATATATATATATATATATATATATATATATATATATATATATATATATATATATATATATATATATATATATATATATATATATATATATATATATATATATATATATATATATATATATATATATATATATATATATATATATATATATATATATATAATTCTAATAGCCACAACGCCCTCTTAACTTCTCAATTCTTACTTTTTTGGATATGCTTGTAACTACGAAGATACATATGTGTCTGGTAAAAGTGGCCAGTAGATTCTGCATATATATATATATATATATATATATATATTATATATATATATATATATATATATATATATATATATATATATATATATATATATATATATATATATATATTTCTATATGTGTCGATGGATGTGGATTTTGCCTTACCAAGTTGCAACAGCAAGTCTGTGTATTTTATCGACACATAGAAAATAGTGGTAATTCATATAATTTCAGCTCAATTTAGGACTTTCAAAGAAATTCAATGTCTACCTTAATTAGTCATAATTACATAAAACTCAGAGGAGTAACACAAAGGATCCATTAGCACTGGCTCCTTTGCACCGTGTTTACGTTAATTGACAAAGCAAGGGTGCCACAGGCATACAGATTATACTCTTAGAGAACCTCTCAAAAGATGCTTAGTAACATATGAGGACACTGCAGATTACGTTACATAAACAATTAAAGTGCCATAATTATAGAGACTATATCCTGATGAAATCTTCTCAGAGTTGATTGATGAAGGGGGAGGAACTGTGAGACAGAAGAGTGACATAGCAGCATGAACCTATTCTGCAATATAGAAATGCACACAATCACTTCGGGTTGTTTCAGCAAATTGTAAAAGTTTCCTTAGAGTGCTGAAGGCTGCGAGAAGAGTCATCCAAGATAAAATATAATGCAAACTGGGACTGATACTTAAGAGCAATTTAACACAGGTAAAGTTAACACCAATTCGTTAAGGCCTTTAAGAGGATTGCAAGGAAGGAAATGAGTAGCGGGAAATACAGTAGTAGAAAGTGTGGCCGAAAAATAACTTTCCAATACCACAGATTCCTGGGACAAGGAATCTTGAATGTACAACCAGTTGGAATCTTAATCAAAAGGGACATCAACAGTTGGTACTAATGCGACACTGGTTGGGCCAACAATGGACAGAGAGGATCTCTGTGGGTGGCCGACGGGTTGGCCGCTCAGCAAGGATCCTGCTTCCGACAGAGGTCTGCCCAATATTGCTTTTTCTTGACCTCTGACCTCCTCCTTATATGCAATCCCATTCCCTGGCTTTTGGTCTGGCTTGGCTCGGGTCCAGAGGAGCATGCGTGCTGTTACTCATGCCTTCTGCCAATGCAGGTGTCCTGCGCCCTTGTCGTTCGGTTTGCCTGGGACAATTAAGAGGATGTTAAGAGGAAGAGAGGTAAGGATGGACAATGGCCATAACGAATGGATAAATGGAGCTAGGTATGGCTCATACTTCCTTGTGTGTGGGCTGCTGGGTTCTTCCGTGATATATACTTATTGGGAAAATCATATGTTGAAAAGCAGAGGGCTTAGAGGGTATTCATTATTCATAAATACTTACCAATATATATATATATATATATATATATATATATATATATATATATATATATATATATATATATATATATATATATATATATATATATATATATATATATATATATATATACATACATAGGTGATGGATGGTGGCAATCAACAGGCAAAATATGGCCATATGGAACTTGAGGAAGGCATCTCAGGTATTTGCACGGCTTTATTGCTTATGTTTCAAGGCCTAGCCTCATTATGATTGCTGTAAAATATATACAAATACATTAAATCACCATAAAAGGCTCGGACTAAAAAATAGTATCCTAAAAACAAATAAAAAATCTTCAGTTTAAAATGCCAGGAAAAAGGTATTACCATCTAAGTGGAAAGAAATACTACGAGTGATACTGTGAAACATTAAAAGTCCTTGTAGACTTTTGTTAAGAAAAGAAGGGTGGAGGCAGCTTGATTGTTTAACTTCGTGACTGCCTGTTTTATGCAGAGACTCAAGGATTGCCAGCTGCTGAGGAGAACGAGCCCTTGACAGAATTTTAAATTGATTTTATTCAATATTTATCTTGCACTAAGTCTCCAGCCCTAGTTCCTTGTTGGCAGAGTGGGTTCCTGGTTCTCAGCTAGTGTTATGCAGTGATTTTGGGTGGAAGTATTTCTACAGTGAATAAGTATGAAATTCACTGATCGGGATTATGAGAGAACAGAGAGAGAGAAAAGTTGATAATTTAAAATGATGAGCCATCAGACCAAGTAAATGGAGCTTCTAAATCCATAACCAACGCCGAAAGTTATGGGAAAGTAAGGGAGGAGTTAGAGGAATGATTACGAATGCAGAAAAGGTCAGCAAAATTGACCTGATTTGTCCTTGCCAAAAGTGGAGTTGAAATTGGAACCATTAAGATTATTAGACTAGTCGCCCTCAAAGATATGGAGTTTTATTCAACATAGGTCCAGAGTTCATTCCTGATCAATTTTAGTTAGAGTTAACTTGAACCCTTTTTGCGTAAAGATCTGTGTCGCTCTCCTCTGATGACCAAGGGAAATTTCTAAGTCCAGGCTGGGTCAGTGGTGACGATTAGTGTTAAAGAATAAAATAATGTAAAAAGTGTCCCAAGCATCCAATGACCCCTCTGAAATATAACATTTACCAAGTGAGAGAAGAATTATTTACCAAGTTTCTTGCATCCTATAAGTAACAGAATTCTCGACTTTAACAGAACATCAACACAGTGAAAAGAAGCAGAGTCATTCATACTTGGGAACGCATACCACAACATAAAAAGTGCATATGCGCAACAAAATTGGTGGCAAACGGTGGGATGGATTTCGCCCAGCGCACATTTGAAAAACAATAAATGTTCACGGCCCTAGAGAAATTTAAAGAGAGTGAGCAGGACTGCTTAAAACTAACTCTCAATTTGGCCAGCGCAGCCACTTTCAAGACGGTCTTCAGCACTAGAAACACTAATAGCGGTATTAGAAGGTAGCAGAAGGGAACGTACAGAACGTAAATATTCCACTACAGTGAGACTTTATGTGTCGAACAGAGGAAAATTGATCATAAATTCTGTCAGTTCAGTTTCCGAACGTTTGCATAAGATCAATAAATAAAATTCAGTTTAATAATTAACTATCACTATAATAAGAACTAGTAATAATCACGGCATGATTTCAGCGCATTTTTATAAGGCG
Organism: Macrobrachium rosenbergii; assembly: GCF_040412425.1. NCBI lineage: Eukaryota > Metazoa > Arthropoda > Malacostraca > Decapoda > Palaemonidae > Macrobrachium > Macrobrachium rosenbergii. Next base: position 27,702,829 of record NC_089786.1, read on the forward strand.
CGGTAACAAATTTACGAAAGAACGCCGGTAACTCAGACTCTCATCGCAGTCCTCGCATCATAAAAGAGTGAGACGATTTAAAAACAAACAGTGTTATGACGGCGGAAAGTCAATATCTACGCCAGTTCAGTGAACTTTTCTGGTCGCTGCAATGACTTTAAATAGCACGAAATCTCCAAATTCTGGCTCACTGTAAGGCGACGAAGGAATTGCTGGAAGATTTGCCACTATCACTTGATAGTGAAGAATCAGAGCTGCGATACAGCTTTGGAAGCCAATGACCTGAGGTGAAGTTCGCGTCTTCAATCAACAGGAGAAGAGACACGGGTGACGGTATATTTCATTGTCGATAATAACAATTTGAAGGGATCTCCAAATTTTTTTTCGACAAATCCAGCGAGTAACAGACTGGAAGTCTCGCTGTTATCGCATTATCGCCGAATGCTGAACCACAAATTATGCTCATGCAATCAGCGCGATCATACAAGGCGACACCTAGCTATTTAATAGGCAAATCATTCATTCCTAGTATCAGAAATTATCAATAGAATTTGTAATAATTTTTTTTTGTGCAGTGAAATTTTTTTTATAATTATTTTCCTGCAGTGTGCAAATAAATAATTCCTTTTCTTTACCATAATTAATTCAAGTAATTTTTTTTATAATATTTTAACAATACTTCTTATTGTTGTACGAAGAAACAATTTTTTATATTTAGTAATTTTTTTCGAAATAGAAATTTTTCAGTCTACCAGATATATCAATTTAAGCCAAATTATTCTATCATAATAAAATTTTTTTTGTTATACACGGCGCGGCATTTTGCAGTGGAACCCGTAATTGTAATGTCCAAACTAATATCAGAATTTTCGTGATTGTGAGAGAGTCCCCAAGTGAAGAATGAGTTAGAAAAATTGAATTGAAATTGTCAAGCAAATTCCAGTCACCAAGAACTCAGCAAACATGAAACTAAAGTAAGTACCTTTGCTTTCTCAATTTTTTTATTCAATTTTTTCATTCTTGGAACCATTGAATATTTATGAGCTAATATGAATGACTCTTTAATGAAGTTTAATATCCCTACCAACGGACAAGAGGGGCGGCGGCCTGTACCTGAACGACTTTCTAGACAAATTGATCCTCTCTAGGTAAATACTAGACCCAGACGTTCTCACAGCCAGTCCCCACTTAGTTTAATATAAAGTGCCTCACTGACTTCAGTTGTACCATCAACCAATAAATTGATTCACCAGAGGCTATACCATGGCGCAAGCGCCATAATCACCCAAGCCAATGGATTGTGGAACGGTAGACCCAAGTAATGTAGATAAAAGAGATTGAAGAATATGTGTAACTGATGGCTAAAACACACAGAAAGCAGAATTTCAGCTGCTTTGGTATCACAGATGAGAGAAAGAAAGATGAAGCACTTTACATGTTAGTATGAACATGGTGATGCACATACAGTTCTTCATTCAGTACTTTAGGAAAATTACTTGTTTAACGAATAATTCACAGTTAGTGCTACAGTTTTGGCAACTAGAAGCACAGAAAGATCCATATACAACATAGGAACTTTCCATCATCAGAAATATGAGGGTAATCACTTAGTTTTAGCCACTAGAGAAGAAGCTTATAGATAGAGTGACAAACAGATAAGGAAAGCTGTGTGGTATTGTTGTTAAATAAGATGAATTGATGATGATGAACAGATTTGAGCTAGTAGATCAAGGTACTTAGATATATGTCATTAGGACCAATCTACGATACTGGGGGTAAGGTACAAGAAAGAGTAGCCTTGTAAAAAGTACTGTGATAGGAGGCCAATGATGGAATTGTACAACCTTTGATGTACATAGAAAGGAAAGTAAACAGTAATCATCAAGTAGTAGTAAATTTTACGGGAACCAGAAGCAGTGGGTATCAAGAAATAATAGCACCAGTCCAGTACAAAACCCATCAGGGCAAGCTTAAACTGAGATCAGGGAAACAGAAATCTGTTTGATAGGAAACGGTGGGAACAAATAATAGGAGATTTAATCAATCAAACAGGAAACAACCAAGGTAGGCTGCCAAATAGAGGTAATGGGAATACCACTGAACCAATGGAAATAACAGGAAATAACAGACTCCTGGACAGAGGAGTTTAGTCACAGCCAAAACTAGGAAGACAGGCCACACAACAGGGCAGAGATTAATTGTGGAAATTGTGGTTATTCCAACCATACAACTCAGAATTGTAGAAGAAACAAAATGGTGTCTGGAATTGCAATAAGATAGACATTGAACGTGAAACTGTTGTACAACAGACAGGAAAATTCCTAGGGTCTGCAAAAATAACCGTTGAATACTCAGCCTAATAATCAGAATACCTCCCCAGTAATCCAAATCAAGGATTCTCAGTGACAATCGTTAGAGTTTAAGCAGAAAGGTCCATCCTTACAGGAAAAAGAAATAGGACATTTGAATAAGGATGTATCTCAACAGACATTACTCGAAGTAATGAAATAGTGTTTTCTGCAAAGAATTTAATACGTGTCAGGAAGAGTTGCCTATCATACAAGTACACTTCTAGAAGGTGTACTGAGTCTCCATATTGTTGGATACAGGGGTGCTGTAAGTATCATAGATAAAGGCACTTTAACAGAAATATATAGTTTGTGAGCTTTCCAAATGAGAAAACTTATAGGACCATAAAGGGGATCGCTGGAAAGCAAATAAGGGCTATAGGCTGTCAATTTAGAGATAGTAAATTCAAATAAGAAATACAGGAAGAGTTTGTGGTGTTAGAAGAGAACATTTTCCAGCCTGCTCTATATTTTCTCCCACGCTATGAAAGATGTGAATTACACTAGATTGTAGTAATGGAAAATAACTATCAAGGAAATGATAGAGGAAATGTTTGCTCTCTTGAAGAAGAGGAACAGTTTCAGATAAACTTGATCATTTTGACTGGCATGCTCATATCTGAAGAAGTAGACATCCAACAGATAGAAATGGAATTTAATGCTAACCCGGGTAGACAGTGTGTAGAAATTCAATGATAGAAGAAATAGAGAAAATCGTAAAACTGCTTTTCAAAGCCTAGAAGCCACCAGAGAATTTCTCAACAGTGTATGAACCTGATGACTCAAGTGCATGACAAGTAGATACCTCCGCACCTAGTTCTTTTCCCAACTGACGATCCTCTGACACGCTAATAGAAGGTAGTCACTCAATACAGGAGAAGATACGGAAAGAGCATCTGATGAGGTTACGTTAGGCAACCTGAAAAACACAGAGATGTTCTGGGGATACCACAAGATGAAAGTTCAGATGATACTGATGTCCGTTACACTGCCGATGTACATGAATGCAGAAAAATCTGCTTTAGTTAGTACTGCCGTCATGATAACTCAAATTACTAAAATAATAAATGCTAAGCTGCATCCACAAGGTCTGACAAAGGTTTGTCTTAGGAATTGTAATACAGATAAAAACCTAGGTGATACAGAAGTTGGTTAGTTAACAGACTACTAGACTTTAGAAAATGGACAATTCCCTAGTGCAAGACTTAATGGCGGAAATTGCACTGACTTATGTATGAATTATTTTCTAATGATCAAAATTGCATGTCGGCATAGAAATCTGTAAGGAAATCAGACACAACCCTTACTTCAACCCTAAGGAAAAGTATTGTCTCTGTAGCTGATACAAAAGTTAAATTAGAAGAGGAAGTAACAATACAGATTTTCTTCATTGTAGGGACAGTTAAACAGACACAGAGAAATATAGGGATGTTGCAGCGGCACAGGAGATAGTTAGAAGGACAGATGTCCTGCAGCACAAAAATAGTCATAGAAGATGCTAGACCCTTTATATACCTAACTACAAACTTCCAATAAGCCAAAGACCCATTGCAGACGAGATGGTTAAAGAGATGAAGCAGATGGAGCTTTAATTCCTTCAAGTCACTCTTTTTATAATTGGTATTTACTGCTAGTTCCAAAGAAAGATTTGCAAATGAGGATGGTAATTGATTACAGGAGATTGAATTCCTACACTGTCCCTGATCGAATGCCAATGTCAGTCATTAATGACATGTTACTCAATTAGAGGTGCTGATGTTTTTTCTAGCCCCTCGATCTACTAAGTGGATATTGCGTTCCTCTCGATGAAGAATCCAAGCATCTCACAGCATTCAGTACTCATAAAGAACATTTGGAATTTGAGGTAATGCCATTTGGTCTTACTTCGGCTCCTTTAACGTTTGTACGTTTAATGCTGCAAACCTTAGGAGATGTTGAAGACGTATTGGTTTATCTTGCTGGTAAGGATGTAGAGAGTCATTTCAAGACAATAGACTAGTATTAGATAGGCCTTGTAAAGCACGGGTTAAAGGTAAAAATTAAGAAATGTCAATTCATGAAGAAATCTCTAGAATATCTAGGACATAACTATCAGGTGAACATGGTTTGAAAATACAAGAAGGAGATTATACATAGGACTATATCCAGCCCAAGAAATTTGAAGGCACTAAGAAGATTCCTAGGTATGGTAGGATATTATCGACCTTCATAAAGGGATTTGCTACTATAGCAAAACCATTAACTGAGTTAACTAGGAAAGATGCTAACTATGATTGAAAGATGAACAGGAAACAGCACATTCAAAACACTAAAGGATATGTTGATACAGATTCATCCTGGGGGGGTTTATCCAGACTTCGAGAAGGAATTCTACTTAGCTCGTGATGCTTCAAGTACAGGACTAGGTCGTCTTGATGCAAAAAGGATAAAACAAGGATGAGGACTGTATACTATGCCAGTTGAATGCACCTGAGAAATTACAGTACAACAGAAAGAGAATGTTTGGCCTTAGTCTGGGGATTGCAGAATTAGCATTTTGATAGGACATAAATTAATGTTCTACAGATCATAAACCCATTTGTGATCTTTCGCAAGAAAAGGGCTTTTACCACAATATGAAGTTCAATAGATGGTTTGTTAGCGTATTAGAATTTGGGTTCCAGAATTTAGATACATACCTGGTAGATATAACACATTAGCTGACGCCTTATCTAGATCATAAGAGAATGAGAAACAAATTAATACTCATAATTTCTGCCTTAGTTGTCAAATCACAGACCTAGATTTAGACAAAGTTCGTCAGGAACAAATAAAAGGACTCTAGAATAAAGGAAGTAATTGGTAACCTCTTGCAAGGTGAGGAAAACTCAGAAACACTTGATAGATGGATTATTGTACAAAACTTCAGACGAACCAAATGCTTGTTCACGTTTGTACATTCCTAACATACCAATACAGTGACGTCTTAGAACTAACCCATTCATACAAGTTATCAGGACATCCTGAATTAAGAGTAAAAACATGTAGAACAATCACTAGAAAACTATTGTTGGACCTCTTGATGTGAGTGAAGATGCTAGTCGATTTGTTCAGAAGCGTACCATGTAATGTACATAAGGGAATGTCAACGCTAAGGCTCCTCTGAAATGTATCCTTCAGAATTGAACTTTTCAAGATGTCACAATGGATTTCTTAGGTCCATTCTAACACCATCAGAGGAAATAAAAAGATTTTAGTTTTCTAGCTGACTATTTGGACCAGATACGAGAAATTGTTCCAACCAGAAACAGAGAAGCATCAACGGTGGCAGAAGCCTTTAAGTCTAGAATCATAACCAGACATTCATGTCCTCAAGTTTTGCTCTTAGACAATGCTGCTGAATTTACTAGTGACATTCTAAAGAAAGTGTGTGACATTTATGAGTTACACAAATGTCAAATAACAGCATAAAACCAAGCTCAAATGGAGCAGAAAGAATAAATCGCAAATAAAGGATGTTCTGAAAACATTGGTAACCCTAAACACTGAAGACTGGACTGACTCAAGACATACAATTTAACTCTAAACAACACAGTAAATGAACTAATAGGAGAAACTCCTCATTTCCTATTGTGAAGGCTACCAAAAAGAGAATGCCAAATCTACTTTGGATGATGCCATTACCACTCCAGACGCATGTACAACTATATTGCTTGAAGACAAGATGTACGTACGTAAACTGTTAGAAGTCACTAGGCTAGATTAAAGTAGTTACATAAAAATCTAGTAAGTATTACAATAACAGATCCACCACACCCTCGTTAAAGGCAGGACAACAAGTTTATGTGTACTCAATCATGTTCTTGAAGGACCTAATACAAAGTAACCCCAAAATTCTGAGGTCCAGTAGAGTTTGTGAAGTTTTGAAGTTGAATAAATTCAAGCACGCAAGAGATTACCTGAGAGAGTCATGATTGTACATTGGAAACCACACAGCAGTGTTCATCCAGAACCTTGGTCGTCTACCGAGCGGCGCGATTTGTCTATCAAAGATAAGATAGATAATAAACATAGAATCTGAAACGATCTCAAGGTATAATTTGAGAAGACGGCAAATGGCATGCAATGGTAAACAAATGAAGCGATAAGATTTTTACTGCTTAATAAACATTATCAGCAAATGGATTGTTTGGTGGTTGGCAGTGAGTCAAATTGTGAACTCACTCGTACAACTAAGGAAGGGAGCCATCATCAAGGAACAGCGCAAGGTTAAGATGATACAGGACCTAGCCATTGTTGGGGCGACTGTGACCGAGTCCATCATCGATCAGAGGAGAATCATCCATTAAAACGAATACAGGCAGGATTACACAGGTCCAAGATCAAAATTTGTATGACATGCTCCAAGTTGCAGAGTGACATTGATATGCAAGTTATGTTACGAGCAGTAAAGCTGATCACCATACCCCTTTATATATGCTGGCTACAATCTCTCTTTGGAGTGGCGACAGATGGTAATGTTGAAAGGCTAAAGAGAGTGCAACTGAAAATTGGGCTTCTGGAGCAGGGCACTGTCTATAATAAAGTAACAGAAATGTCAATCAAAATAAAAAAATGATCACAGTGCTGGAAAGAATTTGTGAATAGTGCACTCCATAATGTTTCATCAGAAATTGCTAGAATCCATCAAACAGAAATGATGGAGCATCTGCTCAGAAGCAAGTAATTTCTTCTGAATACAAGGAATTGCTCAATGTAATCATGATGTAAAAACTGCTGTCGCCTTTTCTGATAACCCCAGTGAAATTAGTCATTATTCAGAAATGCAAGGTATCAACTAACAGTTTACTAACAGTAGAAAATATAGTGGACTATTATGGCATGATCAAGTTGCGAAAGTGGTAGCCAAACAACCATACTAGTGATCCTTTCTTAAATAATCCATAGATCGCCAACTCATTGATACTGGGTCTATCCATTCCAATGATAGTAGAGATAATAAGTCCATTGTACTAGAAGGAACAGTCTGATATTTGCCTTGCAGCATGATTCTTCCTAGTGACTGAAATTTCGAACATGAGTTCAGGGAATGTATCATGCTTAATGATGGTGAATGTTTGTGCAACATTGTGAAGCTTCTATGAACCCTGAGTGCTCTTCATTGTCTAGATGACTCAAATAAACAAGAATGGTAAGAACCATTGTAAGTGTACCTACCGTTTACAGAAAATTTCAGGCTCAAATCACGATGATGAAATTTTTGTGTCTTCAGCAAATAGATTGAATGCAAGATTGACTGTAAGTCAAACAAAACAAGTAGTTTTCATTAACGACACTCATTTTCATCTGCTTGTGAATTGGTCATTCTACATAATTTGTATTACAAACCTGCTAAATCTCACGACGTACAGCTTTAAAATTCTCACTAAATATGGCACTGCTTTCCGAAGTTATTAACGAATTTCAGCTTTCAGAACTAACTGATATATTCACAAAGCTGTAGAAGAGGTTCGCATTTCTTCACAGATATAAGACTGAGATTTCGTATCATGTCATTCATAAATGTCATTCTTTTGGTACTGTTTAGCTTTATTTCTTTTTATAATTGCTTTTCGCAATTAATATTGAATGTTTACCATAATCATGATTGATGGATAACTCCTAAAGATATGTGAGCGCCAACACTTGATCGTTGTACTTGAAACATTTGATGATTGATTTTTTTATTTTTCAATTTATGATTTCTTTGGCAAACAATCAGATATGTTTAATGTGTGAATTTTTACTAAGTTAATATGATTACACCAGAGAGTAATAGTATTTGATATATTTACTGCCATAATTTTCTGCATTTATTTGAGTATTTGATATATACATTCATACTTGTTCATTTGTGTTTAGTAATTACATGCATTGTAATATTTCTGCATTTATTGCTTATTAATGGAAATTATTGACATTGGAAGTAATTGACCATAGTCAAGTTTTTCTTTGAATGGCATATAGTGCATTCATATAATTTTATTTCCATGCACCTGCTTACATGGCTACTTTATTAATTTTTTTTGTACGGTCACATATTAAGGCTTGCACTTTTAGTTGGTTGTGTGGAGTTAATTTTGTAATGGTTTATAATAGTTATATATTAATCCTCTATATTAATTGATTCAATTTATAATTTTGTACATTGTGTCAATGTAGGTATGTGGCCGAGTGATGTGTTATGCAGTGAATTTGGTAAGTATTTCTTACATGAATATACAACACGATCGGATTATGAGAGAGAGAGAGAGATGGTGCTTGATACTAAAATGATGACCCATCAGACCGCTAAATTGAGTTTAACCATAACCAAAGTCGAGTTATGTATGGTGATAAATTAGAGGAATGATTACGTAATGAAAAGGTCAGCAAAATTGACCTGATTTGTCCTTGCCAAAAGTGGGAGTTGAAATTGAACCATTAAGATTAGACTAGTCATCCTCAAAGAGGCGGAGTTTTATTCAACATAGGTCCAGAGTTCATTCTGATCAATTTTTAGTTAGAGTTAACTTGAACCCTTCAAGATCTGTGTCGTCTCTCTGACATCAAAAGAAATTTCAAGTCCATGTGGTCAGCCATGTGACGATTACTGTTAAAGAATAAAATAATGTGTAAAAGTGCCCGGCGATCCATTTAATCCTCCCTGAGAAAAAGATAAGAGATTTATCAAGTGTGAGAAGAATTATTTACCAAGTTTCTGCGCCCTATAAGTAATAAAATTCTCACTTTGGGTTAGAACATCAACACAGTAAAAGAAGCAGAGTCATCTATACGGAATGCATACCACAACATAAAAAGTGCATATGTGCAACACTAGCACTCTGCTGGCCACGAGTTCGAATCTCCGACCGGCCAATGAAGAATAAGAGGCCCTGATGATGTCAGGCAACTGGAACTTCAGAAGTTCAAGCGAAGATGCAATGCATCACTACCCTAATACTATTCTCCTTGCATTTTAATACATTTTTGTCTTTATTGATTTATTAATATAATTCTATTTCTGGTGAAAGAAATTATTACTCATTATAATGTGGTTCTGGATTCAAATAATAAGCTGTAGGTCCCAAGTTGTTAGTAATTAATTGATTCTAACTACATAAAATAAATCTAATCCTTCGGGCCAGCCCTAGGAGAGCTGCTGTTAATCAGCTCAGTGGTCTGGTTAAACTAACGTATACATACTCCAAAAAAAAATGCCCTTTTATTCGAGTCTTCCTTTTATTCATGATGAGTCCTTGATTACCGGAATTAATTAATTCATACGGCAGTATTGTCCTGCCTCTAAAAGTCACCTTATTCCCACTAATCATCGTACCGTAGGTTCTTTTTTTAAAATATAAGGCTAGATTGGACCCTCTGATGACGTCGAATGCGGTGTATTTATTTTCTCGGCCTCGATATAGCC
>NC_089786.1:27717602-27780102 GCF_040412425.1 Macrobrachium rosenbergii
AGACAGTAGTGAGACCAGCTTTGACGTGGAGCAGAAACATGGAGAAGAGAGTGCAAGAGAAGAAACTGGATGCGGTAGAGATGAAAATGCTCAGGTGGATGTGTGGAGTAACAAAAATGGACAGCGTCAAAAATTAAAGAATAAAAGGAACCGCCAAAGTCGTACAACTATCAAAGAAGGCCCAGGAAAGAAGACTGCAGTGGTATGGCTATGTGATGAAAAGGGATTTAATCTGCTTAACAAACAAATGAAAAAACTTTGTGTGGGGAACCGTCATGTGAAGATTTGTAGTTCCAGTTCACTGTTCCATTTCACTTTTGGGAGCAGATTATCTTCGCCTCTGGGTCGACAGTTATAAGAAGAATTTAGAAAAACCAGGATTCCTTGTCATGTACTTCCTTATTCTTTTATTACACACACCGTTGACTACGATTGTTGGTATCTGTAAGTTAACAGGTTTTCCTTTCCACGGAAAGTAACTGTACTCATGCCGGATGTTGTAAGAAAAATGTACCAGGTAGAACAAATTACTTTTTTGGGCTGAGATCAAGTTCAAGACTAACCTTTCGGTAAAATACAGCGTGCTATGTTGGAAAAACTTATTAACGTTGAGATACTGGAAACTAAAAAGAGTTTTGAAGATCTCTTGAGAAAAGGAAGACCTTTTGAAGCCCAGTATCACCAGAGTTTAAAGATCCCCTACGTGAACATTGCTCTGTGAAAGTGAAGGGAAAAGTATATTGGGATCTTCAATATAAACATGACAATAAAATGAAATTGCTGCTCGAAGGAGGCCCTTGGACCACCAACGCCAATCATAAATGTGTCGTCAACTTATCACACAAACACCTGGATAGCCACGGATTAAATTTTGCTTTATCAGCCGGCGGTATGAACGGTGTAGAAATTACTAAAGGGCTGCACATTCTGAAAAAAAAGAGTTTTCTTACTAGCGAAGAAGTGAGCTATGGAAATATGAAAAAGTGAGGCAACACAAATGTCTCCTAAAGAATTATGGGTACCATCAATGAACTGAAAAGAAATAAAGATATATTCATGGCGAAAGCTGACTAATCAGGTGCTCTTGTAATTTTAAATAGCACAGAGTATATTGTGTTGAAAACACACAAAGAATTAAAAAAATTCTTTAGACAATGTGAATAATGATTTTAATAGGGAAGTGAAAAAATTATTAAAGGGAAACGAAAGCCTGCAAAATAACAGTTGTGTGTGACCTCTTCATCACTACCGAATATGTATGGTACAAAAAAAAAAAAAAAAAAAAAACTGCCAGGCCTCTGTTCATTTCGTTCTGTATCTTACAATCTAGCAAAGTATCTGGTGAATATTCTCAACCCATTGATTGGGACCATCTCTGATATAATATTAAGAATAATGTGGACCTAATAAACAAAGCGGCGCCTCCAGCATTCGGGGGTGATCTCATACTCCTTTGTGATCGCCTGGAGCACTTCCACCCATTTCCCTTGATCCGCCTCAGGGAGGGCATTGAAAGCAATTAGACTCTTTCTTCCATGGAATTTTCCCAAGAGTAGGGAGATTCGGCGGGAGCAAGTGGGTAGGCGCTATGGACCCTTTCTGCCCGATTGAGCCACACTTCAGTCTCGGCCTCGGTCCAATTGGGCATAAAGGTATGAGCCTGAGTGAGGGCGGATGCTCCAGAGGCTGGAGAGAAGCTGGTAGTGCCAATTTGGGCCATCTGGAGCACATGGGCCCGCTGCTTTTCCTCCTCCCCTTCGAGCCTATCTTTTCTTTCTTGTTCTTCCCTTGCCAGTCTATCCAGCCTATCTTGTTTTTCCTTGTTCTCCTTTCTGTCTTGCTCTTCCTTCTTTTCCTTTCTTTCTTGTTCTCTTGTTCTTCTTTTGTGAGTTCATCTAGCCTATCTTGGTCTTCCTTCTTCTCCTTTCTTTCTTGTTCTTCCCTTGCAAATTTATCCAGCCTATCTTGCTCTTCCTTCTTCTTCTTTCTTTCTTGCTCTTCCATCTTCTCCTTTTTCTCTTGTTCTTCCTTCTTCACCTTTCTTTCAGCCTCTCTCTCCGCCTTGGCATCGTCTATTCTTTCTTGAACCCACTCCCTCAGGGCTTGTCCTGACAGTCCCATGTCCTTTCCAGCGGACATATAGAACTTGAAGTCGTCATTTTGCTGGGTTCTGGATGTCGTAGACATCTTGAGATAATGCTTATATGGGTGCGACCCTTTTAGAAAATTTATGTCTGAAAAGATTCAAATTTCAGGGTGTCTGAAAAGACCCAAGTTTGTTCATGATGAACTAAATTTTAATATGTCTGAGTAAGACTTGGTTTGTTCTGATGAACGAATTTTAATATGTCCGAATAAGACTTGGTTTGTTCGTGATGAACGAGTTTTAATATGTCTGAATAAGACTTAGTTTGTTCTTGATGAACGAATTTTTAACATGTCTGAATAAGGCTTAGTTTGTTCGTGATGAACAAAATTTTTATGTCTGAATAAGACTTAGTTGATTTATGATGAACAAATTTTTTTTATGTCTGAAAAAATGTAGTGGTTAGGGATGAACAAATTTAACATGTCTGAATAAGACTTGGTTTGTTCGTGATGAAGGAAATTTAATATATCTCGAAAGACGTAAACTGTTCTATTTCACTCACGGACTCGACCGGCTATTGCATGAATGTTGTTTTTTTTTTTTTTGGCTCGCTTCGTAGGACGTGATTTGTTTGCAGGGAACTGTTTTTTTTTTTTTTTTTTTTTTTTTTTTGTCTCGTAGGACGTGGTTTCGGATTCACGCATGAACTTGGCCGGCTATTGCATGAATTTTAAGTCTTAGTTCGGGGAGCGTTTGCCCGTTCCCGATATATTTTTTTGTGATGAGAAAAAAAAAATTCCTTTTAGGGGAGTCCCGATACGGGTTAGGTTCGTGAACTCAGTGAGCGTCGTAACACTCTTCGAATAATAACCCCAACAAGAATAAAAAAGAGAAAGGACGTAGCATAAACCCTAAAACAATAATGCTTGGAGAGACACTGGGATACTGGCGCAGAGTCGGGTAAGGTTTATGTACTGATGCAAATTGGTGGTTTCGAAACCAGCTGCTCAGAAGTACACTTCAATTTATTTTTATAGAAGTGGTAAGTTCATCGTCGAAAGACTGATAAGTTAAAATTATATAATTTGCAAGTTACTCTGATAAATGTGCATATTCTGCCAACCCAAACAAGAGCCTTTTCCTCCAATCTAATGTAAGTTCATAACTTAATTCTACTATACGCGGCCGCTGTTTGCATAAGTCATGTGCGTACGAATTTGCCTTTCCCTATTTTCAGCCTTCCTCGTACATATCCTGAAACACGTAGTAACCACTTTTGTTTGCTCAGTAACTTACAGCTCAACGTCGTCTGGTACGCACCTGACAACAAAGGACAATGACCAGTGTGGAACTTTTCCAAGACTAACCCCGCTTATACAAACATATTCCCATTTATGTTTTATTTAGAGGAACTCAAAGATATATTTTCTCTTAAGCTTACCCAAAATTACCCTGGGGACGACGTGAAGGCCACGTGGTCATGGCGGACTTTAAACAAAACAAAGATAATCACTAATAATCAAAAGAAAAACAAAAATGTTCCTTACGCCTATGAATTAAATAGTGGGCGGTTATTGAATGGAAATGCATTGAAATGAAACAGAATTTATCGCGTACGGTGCTGTACGGAGGAAAGTGTACAAATCTTAATATGAAGCACGTTTATTTGCTCGTGTGGTCTGAACAAATTTTGCCCTTTCTGAGATTTTACTCTACAATAAAGAATTATGTGTTTGCCTAACAGATTCCTAACCTCTACGAGAGAGAGAGAGAGAGAGAGAGAGAGAGAGAGAGAGAGAGAGAGAGAGAGAGAGAGAGAGATTAAACTCCCTGAATTCCAGCGATACAAAAATTTACTGACTGATCCATGTCGGATCTAAAACATGTGCCTAGCTATTCCAAGATGGCAAATTGTCTGGATGACACAAAGGGGAAATACACGCACTATATCCTTTTTTTTTTTTTCAACGCTTCGTAATTCCCTAACATGCCTCTGTGAAAAAAACATGCAAGCCCTCATAAAGGGCTCTCCTTTCTCGACGAATGGAATGCACGCAGGTGACTTACGTTTCCTTATTGCTATTTTCAGTCCCAATTTCACTTCCTATCCTAACATAAAATAAATTACTCAGTGTGAGGAACTCCTTAACTGTGTGCATACGGAATTTACGCTAAAGGTTCGTTTCTCTGTCTCGCACCCAGCCTAGCTTCGCTAATCGCTGATACGGCAAGTTGCAAGGGGAAAGGATTCAATCTGCAATATGCAGATTGTGACATCTAAGGCAAAAAGGTTACCATTTTCACAATTTAACCTGGAGAAATGCTTATCATGAGCTAGTTATAGACACTATATATATATATATATATATATATATATATATATATATATATATATATATATATATATATATATATATATATATATATATATAGTAAGGCTTAGTGCTTGTTTTGTGTATGGAACAACTGTTTCCTTGTTGTGGGTGCACTCCTCTCCCGGCGGTGCTTATTTTTTTTTTTTTTATAATTTGCGTCTGTTGCTTCAGCCATCAAGTCAGGGTCTAGACAGCATAGCAGCATGGACTTGTTTAGTAGCACGTAGTTGTTACCTGTTGTCTTCTGCAGTTTTTGAGGATGAGAACTTCAGCCAAGTTAACGAGGATGAGTTGGTGGCTCAACCTTAGTCGCCAGTGGAGAGGGGGCATTCCTCTGAGACAGCTGTGTGGCTGTTGCATTGCCTCTGTCGTAATCATCTGTGTTTTGTGGAGATATTCCTTTTTGCTGCCTACATGGTGGTTTTAATGATTTCACAGCAGTTGTTTGATGGACTTCCTTGGGAACCTTTGATGCTGGTCATGACATCCTTAGCCGGATGTTCTGTTTTTTACTGTACGAAGATTGATTATTATTATATTGGTATTATTTATGATACTTTACATTATGATTATTATTGACTTTATATTTGCTGCTATATTGATTTTTTAGATATTTTATACTACTGTGGTTAATTGGTTATACCTTGGATTGTCTGATATTATTATTTATGCTGTCTGTATTGCTTAATGTTTGATGTAGCTTAAATGTTGTTCTCTTTTATATGATGTTTGTTACTTTTTGCTGTGATGATAATATTTATTTAGAGTAACTTTAATTTTGCTACGTCTATGGTATTTTTTTGATTGACTCGTGGATTATGTATGATGTTTGATATAATTTATTTAATCACTTTTGACCAAACTTGACTCATTTGTAAATATGTACATTTCTTAATGTCAATACACTGGTATTAAGGTTACTTTGCTGGTTTTGTTGTTCCCCTTTCCCCGTTGTTGTCTCAGCTTCTACCAGTCTTTCCAGACCATTTCTCTGCGACTGATGATGGAACATGATGAACCGAGGTTTGGTTCATAACAATATATATATATATATATATATATATATATATATATATATATATATATATATATATATATATATATATATATATATATATATATATATATATATATATATATATATATATATATATATATATATATATATATATATATATATATATATATATATATATATATATATATATATATATATATATATATATATATATATATATATATATATATATATATATATATATATATATATATATATATATATATATATATATATATATATATATATATATATATATATATATATATATATATATATATATATATATATATATATATATATATATATATATATATATATTCTTAAGAATTTATCCCTCCCTTATTTAGCAGCCAGTGAGTAATTTATTTCTGTGAAGCATTTTCTCCTTTCATTTGACTGTAGGGCCAAGAAAACATGGCGGGTGAGATAGAACCAAGCGTATTTTGAACTCGAGAAAAGCGGTTAGGGCCTGTTTTTTCCACTCATGTAGTAATAGCCCCACCTCAGCTGACCTGGGATGGACAATAGGGACCCCCTTTCACCCCCATCATGCGATATGGGAGTAGCAAGGCCATTGTGGGCATGGGGACGTAGCAAGGCTGTGAGGGAGGTAGGAACTTAACCACTAAGTACTTAATCTTAAGATTCACTTTTTCTCCACTCTTTTGCTGGCTGTATGACTCTTTGCAGATCGACGGGGTGATGGAGGGGGCCCTAGACTTCAAAGCAAACAACCGTGGTTTACGCACTGTTTCCCCAGCACCACACTCGGGAGACGACCCTAGACTCCAGTCCCAGACGCAACTCCGGCGCCTCCTTCCTTTTTACACTGGGGAAAACTAACTTCGGTAACCGGCCAAGTCTCTCATGTTTAGCGCATACATCTGCAGGCCAAGTACGCTGATCGCAATTAGTCAGTAAGCCAGCCGTTTTCCTCCCCCCTGAAATTCCTTGATTTTTCCATTCCTTCAAACTTCAATTTTCTTCCTTCAACAAAAAGCAGTCCCTTTGTTAAGTCACCCTACTTCGAGGAGCCAGTAAATCACTCCATGACTTGCTTTGAAATCAACTTAATATGACTCAGTGATAAGTATTCAAATCTCCCCTCCATAGTCCAGATTAAGAGCAAATTAGTTTAAGTAATATAAGTGTTTGATCCTTCCCTGTGCGGGGAGCTATTGTGTAATTAATAGCAAGGGAGATTTCCTTTCTCTTCCATGTTGTCCTAACTCCTGACCTCTCTTACAGGAGCCATGTTATCCTGTCTAGTCCGCGAAACTATGCCCAACCATTGCATGACTGCCATCCAACTCTGTAACCATTCCTGGTCACAGCCTGATTGCAAGAATCCGTTGCCCACACAGAAATCATCTTAATTAGCTGATTGCCATTACCCTGGAGTTCACCCCTTCCAATGTATTACTGTCTGTGAATTGATAACATAACAGAGTAATTTGTTATAACGGGGATTGTTGTATTTGTGGCCCCTCATATTTACATTGCTTATCTGCAAATTACTACATTATTGCTCTATCGTATGTAATCTACATGGCTGTAAATGGCTTGCATTTTACATTCTTTGATGATCTTGCATATTTGCCTCATTTTCCGTAAATAAACCCCTTTTTTAATTGTAAAAGAATTCTAATTCCAAATGGCAACCTTCATTATTTACATAAATCCAGGAAGATTCTAAGGTGAGTTACCAGTGGTTTTCCTTTCATTCATAAACTCAGGCCCCCTTGGTACGAAGGCAGTCTATAAAAATAAATTGTTCCAGTTCCCTCCTACCCCAAGGACCCAGTTTATGACTATATATATATATATATATATATATATATATATATATATATATATATATATATATATATATATATATATATATATATATATATAACATATATAAATGCTTATCATCATGAGCTAGTTATAGACTCTAAATTAATTATTTCATAACTTTTTTTTTTTTTTTTAAATATGACTGCTGTTGATTCAGGAAATCGTAATAAGCAAGGAAAAAAAAGGGGAATTTATCTGAGCTGAGGGCTCTACTCACAAGGTATTTCTAAGTTGACGCGTTAGGGTAATTTTAAATTACATGTATTTATATGAAATGAACTATCAGAAGATGAAATGGAGTAATCAGGCAGGCAAGGCCTGAGAGGCTAATTATAACTCGGAAAACTTGAAAGGTATATCCGTCAGTGTAACGATGCTGATACAAGGCACAGTCAGGAGAGATTTCCATGGCTAAGAAACCCTCTGTAAACGGAGAGATTCACGAATTAAAAGCCAGTAAGGACACAGTAAAATATGCATTGGACAAGGTGAGCACAGTGGCTGCCAAAGAAGTCTTGAACACATGATTTTATTTATTTTTTTTAAACACAGATATTTACGTAACACTGCCCTAACAAGGTGGGGTTGATATGGAAATACTGGCATTTAGAAATGGAAATAGGAAGTTTAGTATGAGAATTAAAACAGTGTGACTAACTGGAAGAACCTTTGCAACAGATCACTTTACCTTGTAGAAGAGGTTTCTTCAATGAGGGTGATGGTGGGGGAGGAGGGCTAAGGGCTTCACTGGTAAGAATGCTAAAGGTCCCTACAAGATAGGACAATGTGGTGGGGCATGGCTCTCTGAAGGAGGCGAGAATGGAAGGGGAAGATGTGTCTCGCTCACGTCCAGCAATGTCTCTCTCGTTTGTTCCTTCGATGAGGCCCTTATATGACTTTGGTCAAAGGTCAGGAGGTTACCCACAGGTAGATGGTGTTGGTGTCATTTCCCTGTGTGCGTGCACCGTTTATGACTCAAGATCCAGGTATTCATGCCATGCGTCCTTTCTCTTAATCTGCCTTCCCAGTGCTATTCTGCCTCCGGCCAGACTTAGTTTCCTCACAGCCTTGTGTCTGTAAACAAAGTTTCCCATGGCATCACATGTTTGAGAAGAGAATGTTGAAAGGGATATACAGCGTGCAATTAACAGATTAAGGGAGGGACCAATATTCCTTTTGCCCTTCCTTGTCAGGCAGTACCAAAATGCACTGTTGATTTTTGCCAGCTTTAAATTTGGATATTTCGGCTTCGTAGTTACAAGCATATCCAAAAAAGCGTGAAGAATTCGAGAAGTTAAGAGGGCATTGTGGCTATTAGAATTACATATGTGTCTGGTAAAAGTGACCAGTAGATTCTACATATATATTTCTGTCTAAAAAGCAATAAAAACGATTGCCCACTTGGCTATGATGGTGAGAATGGGTCTATTCCAGCTCTAATAAATATATCTGAAAACGACAGGTATATGTATGTACGAGAGGTAATAGATTTTTATCCTTCTCGTGGTCAGGTCGGCAACGCGACCTCCTTGTGAATATGGTAATGCGGGTTCTTTTCCCGCGACCGGCGTTCACAGGCTCTTCAATTTCTTCTTCCGTTTGGATATTTCGGCTTCGTAGCCAAAAGCATATCCAAAAAAAGAGCGAAGAATTCGAGAAGTTAAGAGGGCATTGTGGCTATTAGAATTACATATGTGTCTAGTAAAAGTGACCAGTAGATTCTACATATTATATATATATATATATATATATATATATATATATATATATATATATATATATATATATATATATATATATATATATATATATATATATATATATATATATATATATATATATATATATATGATGTGATATATTATATATCAATAATCACATTTTAGATTAAGTACACTGCTTTTCGTTCCACTTGTTATGACACATGCTCACTCGGTGATAACCGTAGCACCAGTCTTTCACAGTCACGGTATATCAGGAAAACAGATGGAAAGAATACTTCGAGATTTAAAGGCGTACCTATGATATTCTTTTACGTTCAGGAACATTGTGATTTTTTTATCCTCAAATACTGTTAGCTTCATATAGGTTAGTGAGGTTAGTGCAGAAGGAGTTCAATGCTGTTAGTAAAATACGGATTTTAGAAATGGAAAACAATACCAAGAACCAAATATGAATGCTGTTACTCCATTTTAAAAAGAAGATACCGGCCATGAATTTCTGCGTTGGATCAAAATGATTGAAGTTTATCTTAGAAGTAGATTATAGTATGGTTTGGTTTTATGCGTTTTTTTTTTTTTCAGATTACCTAAGATATCACATTTATGTATGGTAATAATTGGACGGCTTGATAAGGCTAAACAATTCTATTCCTCAGTTAAGAAAACAACTTTGGTAATTGTGAGGTTGTGTAAATGTTCTGCTCTTACAAACCATTAGTTCTGGATTTAAAAGTTAACAGCAGAAGATGTAATATGATAGTGGCCTGCACATTCCATTGGTATCATTTGATATTAAATAATATAAACCCAAATCTTTGTAATACGGCCCATCTAGGCACTTGACTAAATCCATTGAACGTTTCGGGGGAGGGGGTTGGGGTGGAAACCTGAGAAGGAAAGTACATATCATATTTCAAAGTGGAACTAATTTGCAGTTATTTTACAGACGTATCGTGCATGAAAGACCTCCTGTCGCTTTTATGTTAAAATGCTTATTTCATAAAACAAAAATCACGTATCTTGTTCAAAGACAGGTTTTCGATATTTAATGATAATTGTGGCTAACAATTAAGAGGATTTGATTGATATTGTCAGCGTTAACCTGACATTGACGAAAAACAAAATTATTTCTATACTTCTATACGTACATGCTCATACACAAAAGAGCAGCATAAAAAAAATTGGTTATTACGTTGTTCCAAAATCTTCGTGTTCTTCCAGAAGGGGGCGAGAGAATGCCATTCATGTATTCACTAACATCCACCTGGCACAAAGCGGTTAAAATTAGCTAACTCCAAAGGATGAGGCTTATCAAAAGGCTCATCTGCTTTCGCGAGGGAATATTCTATCTTATACTGGAACTTCGTGCAATGGAAATGTCTAGGCTGCGTCGCCCGAACCAGAACCCAT
Source organism: Macrobrachium rosenbergii (assembly GCF_040412425.1). Taxonomy (NCBI): domain Eukaryota; kingdom Metazoa; phylum Arthropoda; class Malacostraca; order Decapoda; family Palaemonidae; genus Macrobrachium; species Macrobrachium rosenbergii. The sequence continues at coordinate 27,728,097 of NC_089786.1, forward strand.
TCATCTTATGTGGTTAACTAACCTAGAAATACAATATAAAATACATTCATTATAATATATATATATATATATATATATATATATATATATATATATATATATATATATATATATATATATATATATATATATATATATATATATATATATATATATATATATATATATATATATATATATATATATATATATATATATATATATATATATATATATATATATATATATATATATATATATATATATATATATATATATATATATATATATATATATATATATATATATATATATATATATATATATATATATATATATATATATATATATATATATATATATATATATAAAAGAGAGAGAGAGAGAGAGAGAGGAGCTTCAGTTTTATGTTTTATCACAATGTTCCATAAATATCGAGAGGGGAGATTCACCCTCGAGGCGTGTGTCTATACGAAAACATTTCCCTTTGAGTTCATAGAGCGTGATATCCATGAAGGATATTGAAATTCGGAAGGGGAAAAAGACCTTCATTTTTGCATTGTGCCTCTGACGTAGTGTCAGCTTGGTCCCTTTATACAGCTTCTCCCTTTTCGGTCAGCTATCTCCATCCGGGTAGAATGCAGAGGGAAAAGGTTAAGGTTAGCGATGTGGTCTATAGTGTCAGGTTAAATTTAGAATTCCCGGATGTTGTGTACAAAAACTGATAGATAGACTGATTCAAATCCCCCCACCCGGTTTTATGTGTTTTACTTATAATGCTGTCTTACAGCTTGCGTCGCATATATTTTCATTTATATTACTCTGGTCTTCAAATTTCGCCGTTTAGTGTTTTTGTCACTGTTGCTGTTAAATAGTATTGAGCTTTCTGATTCTGAGATTCCGTTTTTCGCTTTGCCGTTCTTTGCTTGTATTATTGTCATGTTCGCTATTCTCCAACTACGCAGTAATTGACTCTATCCAAGCAGAGGCAACAAACTCAGCCTTTAACGTTCATTTTTCTCTGGTGTCTGTTATTTCTGTGGTCGTTATCAGTGTCGTCTCCCATAATCCCTTCCCTTCTTGTTTGCATTTTTATACGACGAAATGTAGCCACTGCTTTGCTAACAAGATTACAAAGGCAGAGCCACGGGAGGAGTTGTAAACCCTCTACGTAGACGTGGAACCGTTGGAAAGAATCTAAACGGTATAAGTTTATAAAAATAGTTAGCGTTCTCTGTGTGGTAATATTAGCTATTGAGTATTACAGGCAAACTATATTTAATGGAATACCAAAAAAAAAAAAAGATTTATAATCACTGTGTTTCATAAATAATGATAGATATCCAGTAACCGGGACTCCTCATAAAGTATTACTTATGTTTTTGGATGAAGGGAAACATGCCAAAAACGTGTTTCTTCTCAGTTTTCATTTTGAATTCACAGGGCTGCCAGAAAATCTATTTTCGTCGCCCTTGTTATCTCTCAAAGCAAGACCTTAAAGTGGAAGGAATATCAGCAGTCAAAAGCGTTAAGTTAAACAATACTGACTTCTTTTGCATTTTATGATTTGCTCTTATGTTTTTACTGTTATATACTGTACATACAGTCCAGTACCTATTATCTACCTAGAGGAATATTACCTACAATTATTGTATATTCCTTTGACTTCTGATCTAGAAGGTACTGGAATTTTAGGAATAAATGTTTCGGGGGGATTATGCAAATTCACTATTTAGTGATTTAAACATATGAGGTGTATTTCGATAGATAAACATCTGAAGCCTTTCTCTCTCTCTCTCTCTCTCTCTCTCTCTCTCTCTCTCTCTCTCTCTCTCTCTCTCTCTCTCTCTCTCATGAAAAAAGAAATTGTGCATTCCATACGTACCTGCAAGGCTAATTGTCAATCAGGAATATGGAATAATTTTTGTCTTTTTTTTAATTCTTTTCTCTTGATGGAATTAGTTTCGGGTGAGTTAAGCAACTTGCAACATAGATGAAAGGCGAGAGTTGGCGTCTGATTGTCTGCAGTTTGTTCATATAGAGGCAATTGGACTGATCACCCGATGCCCATGAATAGACCAGCCCGAACAAAATGAGAAAAGAACACGAATCTGAATACAAATGAAATATTTGTGCATGTTCCTGAGTAATTGATAAAATTCTAGTGTTTGTTGTTTATATTTTCTTTTATCTGTTTTCAGTCTGAAATTTAGCTTAATCCAGGTCACGTTCTTTCTTCCCTTTCTAGAGATCCCGAAAGTAATTGGTTGGTAAAAATATTTACTTCCCACTTGTTCTATCAGTCCTGCATCTGGGATTTTCGGTTAATCAAGGAACATAGGTGCTAAGACATCCAGGCGAAAATCTAAATTTAGATTTTTCGGTTTGGTTTCTCTCTCTCTCTCTCTCTCTCTCTCTCTCTCTCTCTCTCTCTCATTCTCTTCCATTCCATTCTACTTTTGCGTTCAAAATCATTGTTGCCTTCGTCATCATCATTAACTCTGGGGATATAAAGTGACTGTATCTGAATATGAATATCTATAAAACTGCAGTCCTCAATGTAATTATTTCTCCTATTATTCTAGGAATTGGTCGTCTCTGAAATGGATGGCTCGACATAAAAGCAGATTCACTGCCACTTCCATTCCCTCGCTGCTTTTCTGTGATAAGCCTTTTGTTCTGAATATTTTCGGTCTCCCTGAGCGACTCCAGATGAATCTATCTTCGTCATTATTCAGTTGTCGATTTTTCTTTTTCTGTTTCTGTAAAAAAAAAGTTTGGTGCTGGCTTTGTCTGTCCGTCCCGTCCTCACTTTTTTCTGTCCGCCCTCAGGTCTTAAAAACTACTGAGGCTAGAGGGTTACAAATTGGTATGTTGATCATCCAACCTCCAATCATCAAACATACCAAACTGCAGCCCTCTATCGTCAGTAGTTTTTTTATTTGATTTAAGGTTAAGGTTAGCCATAATCGTGCTACGGGCAACGATATAGGACAGGCAACCACCGGGCTGTGGTTAAAGTTTCAAGGGCCGCGGCTCATTCAGCATTATACCGAGATCACCGAAAGATAGATCTATTTTCGGTGGCCTTGATTATACGCTGTAGCGGCTGTGCAGAAAACTAGATTTTTACTTTTTCTGTTTCTTAGTGCCTTAATTATCCGTACAGTTATGAAAGAGATAATCTTGAACAACTAACGCCAAAGCCTAATCCAAGAGAGTTTCTTGATGGTTGAGGAACAAATTGGCTTTATTTCCTTCCTCTTGCTCCGTGCTTTCTTTGTCTTTCTTCCTCCTCCCATCCCATTGCACCAGCAGTATTAATATATCAGCTCCAACATAAATTTTCTTTTTCCCCAAAGCATCGTGGCCCCTGTATTCAGTGACATTCGTTGCATATTATGATACCAGGGTTTTGCTTTTGTTGAATATCGTCACAGTTGTATCGGTCGGGATATTAGAGGAGTATGACTTTCCATCCGAGTATTTATGTGATTACCTTCAGACTAATGTATTTTGTAAAAATGAAAAATTTTAAGTTAATATTGTTGTTGCTACTGTTGTTGACAATGAACGTTAAAACATGAACAATATCATCCATTTCAACTGAATCAATTAACACCATTTTCAGTAAGTGATAGGAAACCAGTGATAAAAATGGTTTTCCAATCACTTATGAAAATGGTGTTAATTATTTCATTTTAAGTGGATGACATTGTTCATGTTTAAAAGAACCGTAATTAAGAAAATCACAGTTTACATCCGGAAGGGGGACCGGTTCATTTTTCTTGATACTGTGCATCTTTTTTTACCCAAAAAGTCATTATTTTCATCATCAAAAGTTCAAAAAAACTTACATTCACTGTCTCAGTGACCGAACACCCAGAACTCGGGAGCGAATGGGCAAAATTGTGTAGTGGTCTCGAGGTTGCAACGAAGTTTCAAGTTTGAAAAAAAAAATACCGCAGCCTTATCTTCACAATTGATGATAATTAAATTCTATAGTAAGAGGTGAAAACTGAAAAGTATTAGGAAAAAAACTCTGATAGTCTCTGGAATTTTCATTTGGTTTTATCAAAAAATAAAAGCAACATGAAATGTGTGTTTATATTATCAATTATCTTGCTATTATAACCAGCATCCTTTGTGCTTAAAAACACATCTAAAAGCTTCCCATTTCCTGTTGTACCTTTTCCTTTCATCTTTTCAAATGTCAAAGGTAAACCTCTCTGAAACCTCATTCTGACAGGGTAAAGGGGTGGGGCGGGGTAGCTCTGCTCCATGACTGTTGTCCTCTATGATCAATTACGTCATCCTAGCAATCTCTTCTGTACATTATATTCTATCGTCTGCAGAAATATAGAAAATATGTAAATGAAATATAGTGAAATATGAGAATTATACTCTGGCAACATTTCTCTTACAAAAGACAGAACGGGAACGAAAACACCTTCATAAGAGGTTTCACTGGAACCGCTGAAAAGATATATGATGAAGGGAATTCTTAAAAAAAAAAAAAAAAAAAAAAAAAAAAAAAAAAAAATGTATATATATATATATATATATATATATATATATATATATATATATATATATATATATATATATATATATATATATATATATATATATATATATATATATATATATATATTTCTTAACTTTGCTCCCTCGTATTTATTTTGTTGTCGCTTAGCTCCCTTTACCACCAACACTGCCTGAGGAAATCCAGTACAAAATCAATATTTGATCTTACCTCTCACTCCGGAACGATAAACTTCACATCGAGTGGAGCCAGCCTCTTAAGAATCTTTAGTTATGCATGAGAACTGAACATCAAGAAAGAGATTATCAAACATTATTACTCAGTTGACTACAGGCAATTGACTACTAATAGCTCTTCCATTAACGTGAGAGAGGGATATCTCAGCTGCTACTAAATATCAACTGCAAATACTCTAATGTGATTTAACGACCAGGACCAACCGCTAAAAGACGTTCCAGAACGTTTGCACATTATCCAGTGCTGCGGAATGATACGATGATCTATTACGCCAACAGCATCCCAAATCGAGGGGTCCTATCGGTGCTTTCGTAAAGTGACAGATGTCAAGACAGCTTTTACCGGTATGCGGACGTCAGCTCTTGATCACTGCCAGATCTATGAAGCCATATTAATATGAGTTGTTGTTAAGGTGAACATTAAAGATACTGAAACTTTTATTAAGTGACATTGCTGTCTCTTTGAAAGTTCGTTCTTTTGGCATGTTCATTTTATGATTACGATTCGAAATTATGGAAGCTTTGGAAAGTCAAACAACTGAATAATGAGAAAAATAGTAAGAGAAATTACAATGTAACCTTAGCAAGAAGTACCTGCCTCTGTTTTCTTTATCATCTTCTTTTCTCTCTCTTTTTTTTTAGGCGAAGTTGAGTTCTTTCCTACATTTTCTAGAGGTCATGAAACTAACTGATTAAACCTTTGATTCCCATTCGCTCTATCGGCCCTGCATCTGGGATTTTGGGTTATTCACAGAGCACAGTGATTAGAAATTTTAGGTAAATATCTAAATTTAGACTCTCTCTCTCTCTCTCTCTCTCTCTCTCTCTCTCTCTCTCTCTCTCTCTCTCTCTCTCTCTCTCTCTCTCTCTCTCTCTCTCTCTTATATCGTTGCACGCACTTATGGAGCAAATTCCAATTTTGACTTAGGTAAGTTTTTAAATTTCCTTAATTTCCACACCGACAAAGGTTGTTGTGTCCCTTTACCAAAGAATGTGACACATAAATCTTATAAGAACAAGCAATAATTACGATTTTACAACACCAATGTTTTTATCACCATTACTGAGAGAAACATCAGTTTCACTTATTAAGAATTCAATATACCTAGTGGAAAGATTATGCAGCGTCCAGTTCATTAAAATCCCCCATTAATTAGCGCTGGTATGTGTGCACTTTATATAACAAATTAAAAATTAATGATCTAATTTTTTTCTTTTTAATAAGAATAACATCCAATTAGAGTAAAAAAAAAATATTACAATGGACGTCAGCGTAAATGACTGCAAATTTATATACGTTGCAGTTTTATTATTCAGCTTATCTATGTTACTAATAGGAATTATCAACATTATGTTGATCTAATTTAAATATTTGGAAGTATTTTCTGTATTTTCACAGCAGATGTTAATGAAAAATTTTTTTATTACATTAATTGAATTAACGAACAGTTCCCTATAAAAGATTATACAGTAAGTAAAAAACTATGGGATTCAACTATATTCGGATGTACCAATCAATAGAGAAGAATCTAGGCTAGAAAACTACCTAGTCACTCAACCAGTGAATGATCTTTTTATGCTTCATTTAAAACGGACTACTGTATTCTCCTCTCTCTCTCTCTCTCTCTCTCTCTCTCTCTCTCTCTCTCTCTCTCTCTCTCTCTCTCTCTCTCTCTCTCTCTCTCTATAACGCAAAGTATTGTCTTTAATCTCAAACATCAATGTCGACCACCCTTCGTACGCCTACATTGCCAAAGTCGATTAAGGCTAACTTATTTCTAGAAATACTTTTACTATAATTTTTTTAATGCTTCTAGAATATTCATTCTTTATATGAATTGTATTCTTTTATTGTTCTTTTTGCTGTTATTTCTAAACATTTTCCCTTTTTCACGGCATTTTCAACATTTTCAAGCCTAAAAGAGACATAACAGTATTTTAATAGGTAAAAGATTCAAGAATCATTATTGGATGACTAAGCTACCTGTGAGTGAAGGTAACAGTAATATAGCTAACTGATAAAATCTCTAAAATGATTTACAACAGCATATAAACTATTTAGTGGTAAAATAGAAATTATAAATCAATTATTGAATAATTTATATTAAAAGCAAGGGGTAAGATGAATTGTCAAGGTTAAGATCTGGTTCTCTAAAAAAATATTTCTATCGACTCAGAGATTCTCAATAATGATTCTTCATCAAAAGTACGAAGAACACTAAAATTTCTAATCTCTACCTGTGTTACATTCCTGTATATGCTGTAAAATCGGTGATTTGGTTTTGTCCGGACTGTCCTCTCTGACTGGCCAATATAGGTGGCGCTACAGGCGTCACACTTGTAAATATAGGTGATAACAGACAAAAGGTCTGAAGGCAGTTTATCCTGTGGTTTAACAACGTTTCAATAGTACGGTTGTTGGTAAATATTAACTTGGGAATAATGTGGGGAAAGCTATACTTGAACATAATTTAGTTCTCTTGTAACGTATTTAGAACTTGGATCACTTATATATGGCAGTTTAAAATACATAGTCAGTTATCAACGCTTGGTATACCTGTTTTGCTATTTACACTATGAGAATTTGAGAGGAATCCGTCCTTAATCTTTATCTTTTTCTCTCGACCTTTTCACCTTTCATTATTCCTTCCCTTGCTAACCTACAAGTGCTGTGTAAAATCTTGTAAAGTGTTTTCTTTAATTCAGTTAATTAAATAAGTAATTACTCCAATTGGGAGTAATAAAAATGCAAACTAATTACCTCCTCGAATCTTGCTCTTTATCTCTGTTCACGATAGGTATATTTAGGTAAATTTATACTTGTCAGACATCTCTCTGTCTTTCAGGAGTCGATGTCCAGTGTTAACTGATTTGTGCAAGTTTCATGAGACAAGTGTGCATGAATTCAACACCGACGATATCAGTTGCTGTCATCAGTGACTTAATTTATTTGGGGACAGATCCGAGAGCTTTCCCCTAATTGAATTTGTGATATTAATTTGAGTGATTCCGTGTATTACTTGTGCTGTTAAGTTTATTCGGTAAATTGTAAATAAACTAATATTTACATACTCAGGCTATCACTCTGGCGACCTTCCATTCCCCTTTCCCCTTTCTGATTTATGATTCTGCAGCCCCATGAGCAAGGCTACCTTGTATTCCCATAATCTATTGTTCAAGGGCTACAAACATTACAATACACACACACACACACACACACACACACACACACACACACACACACACACACACATATATATATATATATATATATATATATATATATATATATATATATATATATATATATATATATATATATATATATATATACTGTACATACTTTTCTAGATTGATACAGATTTGGCACGACGGTCTCGTTGTGCAGGTTCCCCTGCCGTTGTCTGGACGAAATTATTAATTTATTTATTTATTAAGAGGCGATTTTTTATCTATATAAATCCCAAGAATTGATGATTCCTCTTTTTATTGAATTAAGAGATGATGCTGATATCTTGATCCAGACTTTATCTGTTTCTATTCAGTCTTGAAATATTAAAAATAAGGACTTACAAACATTACTTTTTGAAAACTTATATAGATCTGTTTTTTTGCTTTGTGAAATAATAATAATAATAATAATAATAATAATAATAATAATAATAATAATAATAATAATAATAATAATAATAATGTAACATGCCTAAGCGCTAAATAAATTACAACGCAATACTTCTACGGAATAGAAAGCCTTGACTGAGTAAAGGACATAAGGGAAAAAACGAATAAGGATGAAAACCAGCGCATAAAGTCGAGATACATGTAATATTAACCCTGGTGGAAAATGTCAGGGAAAGAGCACTTTGTCTTTTTAAGATAGATTTTTAGCATATACCATTCGATGTTCTTGCAAAACTTAATTAATTATTATAACAGACAGGGTGTAGAGAGTTGTGAAATGGATTGAGGATTATTTAATCCCCAATAATTTAAAAACTCTCAGCAATGTGAAGTGAATTAGCATGTGAGAAAAAATATTCTACCAAATGTTAACTCATCAAATGTAAATGAAAATCATATGCAAAAGTTGCACAACCCAATACAAAATAGAATACAATTTCTGCAAGAAAAAGTAGCTCATGCGAACAGGAAAAAATTAAAGCAAGTACGGAAATATGAAGGTGCGTGTGTTGTGTGATATCTTCGGTGTTTTATGTTATTACAGCACACAGTATTTTGAAACCTAATGCAACTGCTCCCTCTCATCAAAAATCATACCACAAGGTCTCATGAGAGGATTAAGTCACGCACTTGCATAAATCAAAAATAATTTCTTTGCAATGGAACACAAGCAGTCATTCATCAAAAGAAACAATTCTCAGGTGTCTGTTATTGTGATAAAAGGATGAACTGGAAAATAACGGAACTTTTTTATTTATATATTTTAATTACCTTCGTTACATTTTTCGATATTTGTGTTTTCTCTCTTCTGTGTTTTCTGTTCGTCACTTGTGAACGCCCCTCGAAAACATTGCTGTAAAAATTCAAGGCTATTTTATCAGCAGGTGATGTCCCAAAATCCTGTTAAGACACTTCAATAAAGATATAAATGATGACAAAGTCTTGTATGAAGCTCGCAGAATTTAAGAAAATGACTTGGCTATGATTGTTGCCTAAATGATCAATAATATTGCAAAGAGCTTTATGCTTCAATAATAATAATAATAATAATAATAAATAATAATAATAATAATAATAATAATAATAATAATAATAATAATAATAATAACAATATAGCATTGAAGGTAATAGCTGCATTCAGGCATGGGGATGGCAGCCGAACTGATTTCTTCAGAAAATTATTTTAATTTTGGGAATGCTCTTCCAGACTCCACGCTATATCCCTGCCCCCACGAGCGGTCACTGGTGCTCATGCGATAGTGCTGTCTAACTCCTATCTGAGAAGTGAGGTGACTGTTATAATACTTAGGGTAATGGAATAACACACTAGGTTGTACTCTTCAAGAAAAGAATTCCAGTTCATGAATGAAGGCACTTTTATGGCCACTTCGTAGTGATAATTCATTACTTCCATTCATAACACCAGTGAAAAAAAGAATCATTCAAACTCTCATCAAATCTGAGACTAAGACAGAAATTTTCATTGCTCTAAGAAAAAGGGGATAGAGACTCCATAGAAAAGATCATGTATCATATGTTAAGAATGACTGATTTCCTGTAATGTGAAATGTTGAATGATTTCTTTATGACTTTTGTAAGAATATGTTATTTATGATTAATAACTGATTTTATAAGAGAGAATAAATCTGCCAAAATACTTTCAGTCTCTTTCGCTGTCTCTCTCTCTTTTTTAAGGTAAATTGGATCAACCTAGTACCTACTGGCTAGTAAACAATACTTCAAAGAATCTTGAACAAATAAAAGCATAAACTGGTACGGAGAGGAGTAAGATAATTCCCTATGAAATGAAATATATTCCAGTGCTGGAATTGTTTCAGATTTGTGTTTTGAATATGTAAGGTTTTACTGTTTAGGAGATTCAATCCGGTCATCAGCTTACCTACGTTTTAGTCCGCTGTGTGATGAAAACCGGAATAACTTCCTGCTATTTTCTGTCGGAAAAGATTCGTGTGGTAAGCTAAAATTGAGACTGTAGGGTCCCACATGGACCTACATGATCTTCCATCTTACCCGGCCGTTCTAACTGATACCCCGCGAGCATCCACTCCTCACAACGAACATCTGCTGACATACACGCCGAGCACGCATGCGTATAAGAAACGCAGCAGACAGCTTACACCCTTTTTATTGTATACTGTCGTCCATAATCATGTCAAATGTATCATTCCTACTGAAAGCAATATAATGTCAGCTTTCCAGCTATATTTATCAGAACTCTGTCCGTAACTTGTATATAGAATTACGTACCATTTTCCATTCTCAAACAAACAGTTGAATGAATGTTAATCTATATTTTGTTCGCCTCATGCCAGGCACTACATTTCCGCTCACAAGAGCTCTTGACCTGTCTGTTTGTTGTCTTGAATAAATTAGTAAGTTTGTAGATGCAGCCTCTTACTCACGCCTTCACTGCATTGGTGACCACGGAGATAACCAGCCCAGGCAGCCCCAACGATGCCAGCCTCTCTGGCGACACCGTGCTGCCGCCTCCATATGTCTGCCCCCATACACGGCCTACAACCCTGAAGTCAACGGTATCATCGAAAGTCTACACCGGTTGTTGAAAGCATGACTCACCATCAGATGTCGAGGTGGGAGCTTGGGAAAAGAGTTACCTTGGATCCTACCGGGCCTGAGAACATCACCACACTCAGCATTCGACCCATCTCCAGTAGAAGCCCTGTACAGACAAGCATTAACATTGCCGGCAGACATCTTTTAACATCCAGTAAGCCCAACATCCCCATCTAACATCCGTAAAGCTGCAGAACGTGAAGTACTCGTTTATATGATTGGACACAAACAGAAGCCCCCTATCCCCAGCCGGCTGGGTGATCCAAAGAAGGGACAAAGCCTACCAGATCACAGTTAATGATAGAATCGTCCGGGTTTCCATTGATTGACTTAAGCCCTGTTCAAACATTCACGTATCAGCCCACGCATGTTCACGCATGTGAAATGTGGCTATACTGTAGGGTTTGTCGGCGTGATCAAGTGGATACGTGTCAAGGCGATGTCCGTAAGTCAACATAACGACGCCATAACGTAAGTACGGAGTAATGCGTGTTAAGGCTACGCACTGCGCAAGATAGACGGGATGCTTACGTGAACTGCCACGACAATAGGCCACACCCCCACATGTAATGCATGGCAGAGCAAGTAACACCCACGCACGTATACCGTATGTGTAACGTTGTGCGTTACGACCTCATGACACCCTCACAACATCCCCACGTACATCGGCGGGTATACGCCAGGTACAAAAGGGCCGTGCTGTGCACATGTGTTTGCAGTGCCATTCGGCGCCTCCCTGTAGCAAGAAGTATTCCCCTGCTGCTGAATCAACATGGAGAACATTGAGGACATCGTTGCCCTTATAACACCAGCACACAGACAACAAAGAAATGTAATGGAGGCCGTCGTGGAATATGTGCACTTCATGGTATTGGTGGAAGCTGTTAGGGCCTACATTGTAATTGAAAATAAGGAGAACTACTGTTAACATACATTTATATTTGTTATAATAATTTCTCTTTGTGTGTCGACTTCCAAAATTTTTAATATCCATACAGTTTACTTTTCCTTTGTATTTATGCATTTATTTGTTTTACATATGTCTTATTTGTGCTATTATTCTTACTTCATTTTATTAGTATAATGGTTTTTAGTTCATTGTGAATAAAAGTTATTTTCAATTATATGTTTATTGTTTATACCAATCATGATATATACACTGAAACATACAATACGAAAAATAAACATTTGTTATATAAGTTAATTTTTTAATATATATTTGTTTGCATATGTTTTTTTAGTACTGGATCATACACTGACATTTTTAACGCAGAAGCAAATACATGCATTGCAATGTGGCTAAGTGCATTACTCAAGGCATTACTCAATATTTTGAAATGGTTTATACCTTTATAAGATTAAAAACAGTACTTATTATATTTTACATTTTATATTGTAACCCGTGCATTCCAAATTTTCAATGTTTTATGTAATGGGTTACAGGGCCTTCCGATGTTTCGAAGTTAAGGGGCAATAGTGCGGGCCGAAATGCAGGTTCTCTAACGGAGAGAGGACGTCCGCGCTAAGTTTTCAACGTTTATGACTGCTGTACCAGGATCATCCTAGTCGCCAGTCCCCACTATTAATGTTTACAATTTTAATTTAATTGTAAATTAAAAGTGTTCTTTTTTATTTGTTTGACCTAAATGTTAAATTACTCTCTTACATTGTTTTTCGTAAAATTACCAAGCAGTAGTGAAGAACAACTCCTTACAGTATGTTTTTTTTTAATATAATTATTCTCCTACTATTTTGTTGTTATTCTTACTTCATTTTGTTACTTCCATGGTTTGTAGTTCATTGAATAGAAGTTACTTTTCTATTATATGTTTATTGTTTATACTAGTGCTGATATATAGATGGAAACATACAACAATACAAAAAAATAGATATCTGTTTATATAAGTTAATTTTCAACTATATAGCTGTTTGCATATGCCTTAATTGTGTGATTATTATTACTTCATTTTGTTACTTTGATGGTTTTTAGTTCATTGAATAAAAGTTATTTTTAAATTATGTTTATTGCTTATACTAATGCTGAAATATTTACATGGAAACATACAATAATACAAAATATATACATTTGTTTACATTGACACATACACAAAATAGATATAAAAAAACTGAAGCCGCATCCGCGCCGCAAGCTGTTTTATACACCCGACGCAGCGCTGCCTCATCGTCTCAGGTCCTGGGGGCGAGGCGCTGTTGCCACGTCTACTCCCGAACCTCGTGGGGACCCACGCGGTTTTTGGCGGGAACGGGAAAGCAGCGTGGGACCACGCGTTATTGTCCCGCAGGCGTGCAGACCACGCTACGGATGCACCACGCGGTGCGTGTGCAACCACGCAAAATGACGGATGACGTGAGCAGACACGTATCTTTTGAACATATCGAAACGTACATGGCTCCCCACGCATGCTGGGATGGTGCGTATCGACCTCCCGACTTCGCCCCGCATGTCCACAATCTTAAATACGCATTACGGAACTTTTTCGTAGTACTTACGTAAGCTGTTGCCAACTACCAGTTTCCGTTCATGCGTGAACATGCGTGGGCTGATACGTGAATGTGTGAACGGGGCTTTAAGCAAGCATACCTCCCAGACACCGACCTACAACTGTAAGCCTCTAAGGGGGGAGTCCTTTAGGGTCCCACATGGACCTACACGATCGTCCGTCTTACCTGGCCACCTGAACTCATGCCCTGCGGGCATCCACTCCTCACAGAGAACATCTGGCATACACGCCGAGCACACGTGTATAAGAAACACAGATGACAACATACACCCTTTTCAGTGTATACTATCCTCGACAATCATGTCACGTCAAATATATCATTCCTACGGGAAGCAATACAAAGTCAGCTTTCCAGCCATATTTATCAGAACTCTGTCCGTAACTTGTATATAGAATTATGTACCATTTTCCATCCTCACACAAGCACAGTTGAATGATATTAATCTCTGTTTTGTTCTCCTTTTGTCAGACACTACATTTCCGCTCACAAGAGCTCTTGACTTGTCTGTTTGTTGTCTTGAATAAATTAGTAAGTTCGTAGATGCAGCCTCTTACTCACGCCTTTGCTACAAGATAAATAGCATTAATTGCCTTAACTAACAAACTGTTCTGAACTGGCGTTTAATCGATGGAAAGTTTCATTCCATCCCAAAATCTTATTTCTCTACTTCATTAGTAGTTCGAACCATTAATGTGAGATTTTATTATATGTTATTGGCAAAGAATGAAGGGAATCCGAGGTAGAGCTACTTGGAAGAAGGTTGAAGGAAAACCCCGTCTCTTTTTTGCCTTTGCTCGCTTTGGGGAAGAGCTCACAAGGCCTCTGTATGATACCCGAAAGAGTCTTTAACCGTTGCACTTTTTGATCCCCAAATTTATCTTCCAGTTATGCCATATCATAAGCGTAGGCGATTTCATTCTTGGATCATATTCCTAATCAGTTATGCCGCATAAATATAACAAGTTCCTAAGTCTCTGCAGTGTGGACGTCGTGCCGACCGAAATTTAATTTTTTTTTTTTTCTGTACAAAAATAAAAACGGAAAAATATCCAGCCAAGGACAAGGATGGACTAATTATATTAGAGAATGAATGCTGAAAATACGAAAAAACTAGAGAAATACAGCAAAAGACTGACGGATATATTTTTTTTTTATCTTTTATTCTTTTATAGTTTCATAGAGAAATCACGCAACGGCTGGTGAGCTCATTCAGTGATGTGATCATATTCTTTTTACTTATGAAGTTTTATCTTCCTTTGAGCTGACATGACATTATTCCTTTATATTAAGGCGAATAGACTGTGTTAAAAACGTAACAACAGTGAAGCGACATATAAAAATACAAGTGTAATTAATTGTTTCACAATTTGTAATTTACAGGGGTGGGTTAATGATCTTCCTTAGGTTATGATCACGAAATTCCAACACTGTGGCTGCAATAATCGCTCGCTTGTTCATGGAGTACGGGACGCCAATAATGATCTGCTGCCTATCTCCCATCTCCTCAAAGACCTTTCTTGCCCTGAAATTATGTGCATAGTTCACAACCATTTCATAGCCCTGCATATTATGTGCATCGATTTTGCACTGCAAAAGAAAATTGTCTCTTAAATAATTCTAGTTTTACTGAAAATACCAATTGATTTACACTTGACATCGTCACATACGTCTCCACGTGTACTGTCCATAAATTTAGGAAAAGTTATGAATCATAAATATCAAATATTTCTTATCTAGGTCTTCACGTTCCTTTACATTACGATTGCTCATATTTTCATTTTTAATCTAATTCTTCAAATCCTTTGACTGTCAGTCAACTACAGTTTTGAAGACATCAAACAGATATTCCAAAATAAGTGTGAGAGAGAGAGAGAGAGAGAGAGAGAGAGAGAGAGAGAGAGAGAGCAATCTATCTCCATAATTCTCAGTATTGTGTCACACTTACCTCTCTCATTGCCGCCACTCCCGCCACCCCCCCCAAAAGATAAATAAATAAAACGCACAAAGAAAAATCCAGTATCAGTGGAATCGGCTCATTCGCTACTCCTGAGAAAGAAAATAACGTAGCGAGGAGATAGTATTCGATACATCCTGAGAAGATTCGAACCTCACTACACAAGACTTGAGAAAGGATGAAAAGTCAGTGACTGGTATGATGGTATCCGGACAATTTCTGGGTAAGGAGAGTGCATTATATATGTATTTTGTTATTGATTAATAACTTCCTCAATAAAGTAGCATCGATAATTTTTTTCTAATTTATGTTTTGTTTATATTTTCTTTAAATCTATTTTATATTAATATTTCGTTAGCTGCATTTCTGCCCTGTGTTGTGTGTGGGTGTGTGTGTGTGTGTGTGTGTGTGTGTAGCCATTCCCTACCCCCAAAAACCGGTTTAAACATGGTGGTCCCTAAGCAACCTCCGTTCTCTCCGGGACCTCGACTCCCTCATGGATAAACGATAGTCCCCCAACCCCTACCTCATCCCCTCCCCCCCTCCTTTTCCCTTTTCCATGTTTTATGATAAAATAAAATGTGTTGAGAATGAGTACTATTAACAAAATGTTTATAGATTTGTAAGGAATTTTTTTTATAGAAGTAATGTACAGGCTTTTCAGATCAAAATATAACCTGCTTGACCTTTAGAATTTATGAAATGTTTAAGTAACCGTTTGTGGTACCTATGAATCACTTGCATTATGCGGATCACAGTAAATACTACTCCTGTTATACAACTGGAGTTTTTAAGATTAAAGAAGGTGGAAGAAATGATTCCGAAGACATATTCTGGATTTCTTCCCTGAAGGGAAGTGGATCCGAGAGGAATCCGTTTAGGAACTAAAGACTGCTTCAATGGATCCTTGAGCTGTGAAGACATCTTTCAAGAAAAATATCTTAATAACTGTCCAAAATTTTCAACATTAAGTGACCCACCGGTATATAATAAAGAATTTTTGGCTGAGCTTTGTTATTTTCGTTTCGAAATGGACTCAGTCGGTAATTCTAAAACAACAGCAGGCACTACTGGTGATGGTCCGGAATAGCCAATGGCATCAGCATAGATTCGAAACCCATCAACAGCTGGCCCTGTACCTACACCAAGATATGGTCAGTTGTTTGTATATGATCGGAAGGTAAATGGGACTGGTGCTGCCAGTAGACTTTTGCTGACTACTAGTAGTAGGGTTGATTTAGCTGTGGGTATGGGTATGAGTATGGGTATGGTATGTGTATGCATTGGATATGGGTATGCTATGGATACGGGTATGAGATGGGCATGGGTATGGGAATGTTATGGTATGGGTAAGGAATGGATATGGGTAAGGGTATGGTAAGGATATGGGCATGGGTATTGACGTGTATGGGTACAGGTATAGGTATGGGTATGGTACACATATAGGTATGGGTATTGGTATTGGTATGGGTATTGTATGGAAATGGATATGGGCATGGGTATGGAATGGATATGGATATGGATATGGATATGGATATGGATATGGATATGGGTATGGGTAAAGGTATGGGTATGGGTATGATACAGATATGGGTAGGTATGGATATGGGTATGGGTATGGGTATGGATATGAGTATGGGTATGGTACTGCTATGGGAATTAGCAAATGCGAGTGATAGCAAGCATCTGCTAGTGCACTTTTTATTTCCATATTTACTCATATTTACTCAAGAAATTAAGTAATAATTGGCTTTTGTTACTTATTCGTTCGTTCACCTCATATGTGTGTGTTGTGTCTAACAACTGATTTCATATGCAGTCATTACCTCTGCTGCATTTAGCATGCAATAATAACTGTACATTCACTATTATAATACAAGACTATAGTTAGTAACTATCCCATTTCATGATAAGATATACTTCTAATTTATTTAATATCAGTTACTGGTCAAGTTTTCATTAATTATTTCGGCGACTTCCAAGTATCTCAAGGTTTTAAGTGATTAAGCATTTGGAAATTTTCGATGTTACATACGCATCTGAATAAAATCGTGGACGAAGACATATCTACAAAGTGGGGTACCAATAACCGGCCACCACTTTCCTCGTGATACCGCAACAACATAACAAAAAACTTGCAGCAAAAATCATTAGCACATTTCATATAGCAAGGAATATCAAAATGAAAACCAAAGGTTTAATTCATACACTAGGTATTAATGTGTTACATATTTAACAGTACGCACAGATTGATATCGTACTTGCAAATAAATCCATAAAAAAAGAAAAGTTTAATATTTTAGGTATATTTATTACATGTTTCACAATGCATACAGATTTATATCGTGCTTGCAAATAAATTCACAATATCAAAGACATATAAATATTCAGTCATATCTGAGTCAGCGAAATCCGAATTTTGTTGAAAACAGGTAAAAAAAATCTTATTCACTGTGATCTGTATAAGGGGCAGTCGATTTTTCTGTTTTCTATCCTGAAATAATTCTAGAGTCCCAAAAAGTGCCTTTTAGTTTGAACTTATTATTTCTATGACACAATACCAAAGAACTAATTGGACGTCACCTGACTTCTCAACAAGGTTCGGCATTACTTTTAGATGAATATCCTTTGTGAGAGTAAAAGAGAACGTAGTGATTCTAAATAGGTCTCTACGTGAGAAGAGCATAAGGTCGACTGTTGTACTATAACGCTTGGAATGAGCCTATTTCTTTTCTCTCTGATGGCAGGGTCGTATGTTCCCCAACAGTAAAAGCAAAGAAGGGGTTTTTATTCCCCTATTTCCGCAATACAAATAACAGAAGCGTAACCTGGAGGCAGGATTTATTGATCAGAAAAGGAATGAAGTCCAAAAAGACAAAAGTAAAATAGCCAATTTTATCCTGAATTCTTCATATGTTAGGACCGACTTCATTTCCGTACATATTCAGAGGTCGAGACAGACTTTAGATGTGATGAATCTGAATCTTTAAAGACTATTTTTCTTTAAAAGTTGGACGTATCATTTCCCGGAAATACTATCCTGGAAAACATAGAACATGGAGAACTGCTTACTTTTATTTGTAAATCTTAACACCTCAGTTCCAGTGCTTATTAATCAAACACGGATGAAACTCTTAGTATATGCAAAGAAAATGTGATCTGCAGGTATCATCTGATTTTCAACACACACACACACACACACACAGACACAGACACAGACACACACACACACACACACACACACACACACACACACACATATATATATATATATATATATATATATATATATATATATATATATATATATATATATATATATATATATATATATATATATATATATATAATATATATATATATATATATATATATATATATATATATATATATATATATATATATATATATATATATATATATATATATATATATATATATATATATATATATATATATATATATATATATATATATATATATATATATATATATATATATATATATATATATATATATATATATATATATCATCAGGGGAACCATAGGGAAAGGCATCGTACTCAGGTACATTTATTTTGCCAACGTTGCATGACTCATAGTCGCATCCTCAAGACTATAATAAAGATACAAACGAACTTTAAAACCAAGCACTGCATAATTCATTAAAATTAGGCAATATTCAATCAAACTTAATGAACATCAGCCTATAGAAAACTTGAATATAATTTATGTACATCTTAAAACAGGAAATTATAGTAAATATTAAAATTATGTACAAAATATTTGTAAGATTCTAAAAACAGTAAAATTACTTAAAACACTAAAAAGTAAGGCCATTCTGTACCTTATTATCGCAAAGGACCGGCAGTGACTGAAAGAGTTCCGTAAAAACAAACAACGCACCTTATGCGATAAACAACTGAACAGAGGAGGAGTGTGTATTCAAAGATGGAACTATCTTTTTTTTATCGTAATGGACTCCAAGATTGTTATGTCTTTACATTATGTACTTGAACTATAATTGCAATATCCTTATCATCAATATATGTTTTACATAACTTAGAGTGGTTCCTCATATTTGATTGTTTGGGATTTGTAAATCTACTGCCCGTTCAAAAACTTACGCCCCTGTTAGGATCTATTCTCACTTTGAGTAACCTCCACGTACAACCCACATAAGTCCCGCGATCACATCTCGGGCACGTATATTTATAAGTAACATTAGATTTTAGTAGAGGAATATGGTGGTCCTTCGTTTTGAACAGAGATCCGATCGTTAATGGATTTTTTGGAACGATTTCAAGGTTCAAGGCCGGGAGTTCTTTTAGAATAATTGTCAGGAACTTTTTTCTGAAAAGGTCATCATGAGAAAAAGGGAAGCTCTCAACTATTTTTAATTTTGGTGTTCTCAAAACGGATGGTACCTCCATGAACATAGCATCAAGCATTTTCCTAAGCATTAATAGTTTGTCAGGGAAGTAGTTATTTTTAAGATATTGGGGAAGAAAGTTAATTTCCTCCTTAAAAATAAACCAGTGAGAGGTATGGGTGAAGGCCTTGTGGAGGAGAGTTGAGATAGTATTGAGTTTAAAATTGTAAAAATAAGAACTATAAAAGTTGATACCTAGCCCAGTAAAAGTTTTTTTTTTTTTTCTAAAAACACCCGTGTAGAAGCCTTGTCATAGTAGCATCACTTTTACCTTGGAGAAGGAACAGGATTCTAAACTGGCCTTTTTAGATATTTTGATTTTTAAAGAAAATTACCGTTTCAATACTACTGTTTTTAGAAAAAGAACGTTTACTGGTCTTGGGTCAAACTTTTATAGCTCCTGCTTTTTTAATTTCAAACTTAACTCTGTCCACACTCTCATACACCGTGCTTTAACTCTCACTTCTAATTGGGCCCTTTTTCATGAAGAAATCCTTTTCCTGCAACAATACTTTTACAATAATTGCTTTCCACACAAAACATTCTATAGAATTCTTTCCAGACTACTGAACACATCATTCAGCCCTACAGTAAATTTTAATGTCCCTAAACTCCCTATATACGCCGTTTTCCCATTTTCACATGATGATAGTTTTAGAAGGGATTTCATTAGGATCGTTCAGAGGTACTTTGGGGCCATTGACATCAAACTCATCCCGAAAAATCCAAAGACAATCAGCTCATTCTTCGGGTTTAAAAGATCGGCTCTGCCCTTTGATGTCGTCTGGTGTTGTTTATGAATATACTTGTCCCAGATGCAGTCTGGGAACATATGTTGGATCCACCAGGCGGCTTCTCAGGGTCAGGGCCGACTCTCATAAAGGGGGTGAGCTATAGAACTGGATGCCGACTCTCAATCCAGAGCTATCCTCCATAAGAAATCATGCCACCAAGTGCAAAACACAGATAAATTATGATGATTTCAAAGTTATTGGCCAGGCACAGAACCAACAGAAACTGCAGATACTTGAGTCTTTAAACATTAAACTACGGGTTCCCTCATTAAACACGCAAACTACCTCAATTCCATTGTTTTTGCCATAGGTCATTACTATTTGTACCTCTGATCTTTTGTTTTGTTTTTTCTGTATATATTTTTCTTTTACTGTTAGTGTGGTTCTATCGTTTGCATTGTAAGGTGAGCGTCTTCTGCTTTTTTTTTAAAGTATATTACTGTCTTTGTTTGTTTCTCTGTTATTGGAAAGGAAAAAAAGAATTTTCTTAAAATTAGACAATTTTTATTCCTTTTTTTTTATTTTGAGGGTTTTGTGATTTTGCTATTTTTAATGTGCTCTTGTTTACGTAACCATATATGTCCGTGTGTAACGTGATTTTAAGCTTTGTGTGTATGTATTTAAGTGTGCTCTTGTGTATGTAATTTTTAACAGCCTTTATAGATTTTTAGTGACTAATGTTTTAACGTAATTCAGTTTTAGCCGTTCAGTACTTTTATTAATTTATTTAATTTTCCATAGAATTCCCTGATGATGTGATTATGAATCACGAAACGTGAAACAATAAAGGAAGTGTGAATCTCCAGAGTATTCCTGCCCTTGACTACAATTTGTGTGTGTGCATCGAATCTGCCAGATTTGTGTGATGTTTACCGGCCGCCCGTTAGGAGTTCTATTAGTATGGTGCTGAACTTCGTATTTTTCGCCTTTCTCTTCGTTTTCCGACTACGGATCAGAGGTTACAACAACTTTCAACAGTTTGTGAGGACGCGTTACGGCCCAGCCCTTCTCCACAAATGTTGCAAGCTGGAAAAAATTGGTTCAAAAAAGAAAGAAAAAGTAAGCCTAGATTTAGATTTCCTACAATACTGTCGAATTAATAATGTTATTCCTAATTTCATTAAATTCAAGGTGTATAAAAGTCTCTCTATCGTTCACAGTTTTATATTGATACCACTAAATATTTATTAAACTACGAAATAAGCTGTAAACAGAAAGCCAGTGAACGTTTGAACAAGCTATCCAATACCTTCCGTAATGAGGTGCTTGAGTCTTTTTCTATTGTTGATAGGATTATTTTTACCAAACTATTCAATGACAGCATTCAACATTTTATCAATACTACTCAGAGACGACATAACAAAAAGCTCTCCAACCTAGGAATTGTATTACCTAAATTCCATGGCTATCACAAGACAGTATTTAACTTTTCTAAATATGTATTGTCAAAACGTGAGGAGTTCCTTCTGTCTTTTGGATTGGACTTTTGTTTACCCCATTATAAGCCAAACTTTTGCCAATTCTATTTGCCCCTCGAATTCTTGTTCCATAGACTAAAAATCTTAATTTGTGTCACGATCTAAGCAGACTTCAAAATGAGTTGATGTCGTTGTCTCATGGTGCTTTTTCCAGACTCAAAACCCACTGGGCCCCCTTTTTTAGAAAGAGTGACCTTGTAACCTAAAAGCCTTAGCCAAACGAGACGATTTGATTATTACTAGGCCTGATAAGGTGAGGGAACTGTAATTCTAGACAAGTCCGAGTACATTAACAAAATGAATGTGATTCTTAATGATAGCACTAAATTTCAAGAAATAGGATTGCCAAATTACCAAGCAATTTTTAAAGTAGAAGACAAAATCAATAGGTTTCTGCGAACACTAAAAAATGAGAAAATCATAGATGAGAAGGTATACCAAGTTCTCTTTTCTACTGGCTCCTCTTTCGGCATTCTGTATGGCCTTCCCAAAATTCACAAAACCAATGTTCCTCTTCGCCCTATCCTTGCTTCGTACAATGCCCCAAACTATAAGTTAGCTAAATTCCTTGTACCCCTGTTGGAACCCTTGACCACTAACCAATATACCTTAAAAAATTCAGAACAATTCAAAGACCGTATCTTGTATCAAGACTCCGATTTATTTATGACAAGTCTAGACGTAGAATCACTATTTACAAATGTTCCCATTAGAGAAACTATTACTATTATCCTTGATAAGCTCTTTCCTAATCCTGATTCGGTTTACTGTAATTTTAATCGCCCCTTTTTTAAATCGCTCTTAGAACTAGCAGTGCTGGACACGGCCTTTGTATTTAATGGAAAACTGTTTAAACAAATAG
This sequence comes from Macrobrachium rosenbergii, assembly GCF_040412425.1. Taxonomy (NCBI): domain Eukaryota; kingdom Metazoa; phylum Arthropoda; class Malacostraca; order Decapoda; family Palaemonidae; genus Macrobrachium; species Macrobrachium rosenbergii. The sequence goes on from NC_089786.1 coordinate 27,751,177, forward strand.
AAGGCATGGCCATGGGAAGTCCATTAGGACCAACCTTTGCGAACATTTTTATGTGCTCCCTGGAGGAGCACATCCTTGAAGAATGTCCCTTGGCCTATCGCCCTCTTTTTTTTTGCTCTCGATACGTAGATGATACGTTTGCTCTTTTAAACATGAAACCGATTCTGACCGATTTCTTGATTTTGCCAATGCCTGTCATAGTAGCATCACTTTTACCTTGGAGAAGGAACAGGATTCTAAACTGGCCTTTTTAGATATATTGATTTTTAAAGAAAATTACCGTTTCAATACTACTGTTTTTAGAAAAAGAACGTTTACTGGTCTTGGGTCAAACTTTTATAGCTCCTGCTTTTTTTTTAATTTCAAACTTAACTCTGTCCACACTCTCATACACCGTGCTTTAACTCTCACTTCTAATTGGGCCCTTTTCATGAAGAAATCCTTTTCCTGCAACAATACTTTAACAATAATTGCTTTCCACACAAAACATTCTATAGAATTCTTTCCAGACTACTGAACACATCATTCAGCCCTACAGTAAATTTTAATGTCCCTAAACTCCCTATATACGCCGTTTTCCCATTTTCACATTGTAACGACCCGAGTGGGCCGTTATGCAGGTTCTTTAACATACTCAGGACGGGGCTGTCATGACTGACGGCAGATGCAACAAACAAAGGAGGGGAAAACAACAAAAACAATAAAATAAGCTTAAAAATTAATTTATTTACAAAAATTTACAAGTGAGCCAGGTCTGGTAAAAAGATAAAAACCATAAATACAAGAAAAACCAAAAGGCAGCACTAAACAAAATCAAGTTAAAATAAACAAAAAAGTAGCTTTAAAAAAAGAGGCAAAAATAAACAACAGCAGGCAAAAAAAAAAAAAAAAACATACGTCCTCCATCGGGGCACCAAGACAGCCCTCAGCTGTACAACAGGGACAAAAACCCACAAACCAGAAAACCCCGATGGAGACGTCAGGACAGCCTCACGCTGTCATCAAAGATGAGCAGCTCGTGGTCACACGACTACTCATGGTCACACTCCACCTCTACGACGTGCTCCACTTCGTAGGCGTGCTCAATTTGCTGCTCAAAAACTCGACCAACGTCGACTCAAAAACTGCCTGCTGCTGCTGCCACTGCCGCTACCTTCGCTGCCCAACCAGACCCGACTGACGAAAGAAAAACGGCGGCTCACCGACGAGAACATAAAAAAAAAAAAACTTGAAGGTAAGGAGGCAGCAATCCACAAAGGAACGAGGCGGGAACCAGCAGTTCCCGCAAAACCATCACTTAACGTGACACCTCCCCACCTAAAAGAAGAAAAAAAAATATATTTTTTTTTTTACACTCATGCTCCCCCTCCAATGCCGTAACAACCCCGCCAGCCAAAAACAGAGCCGCCCTGTCACGGTCGCCATTGTAACGACCCGAGTGGGCCGTTATGCAGGTTCTTTAACATACTCAGGACGGGGCTGTCATGACTGACGGCAGATGCAACAAACAAAGGAGGGGAAAACAACAAAAACAATAAAATAAGCTTAAAAATTAATTTATTTACAAAAATTTACAAGTGAGTCAGGTCTGGTAAAAAGATAAAAACCATAACTACAAGAAAAACCAAAAGGCAGCACTAAACAAAACCAAGTTAAAATAAACAAAAAAGTAGCTTTAAAAAAAAGAGGCAAAAATAAACAACAGCAGGCAGAAAAAAAAAAAAACAAACATACGTCCTCCATCGGGGCACCAAGACAGCCCTCAGCTGTACAACAGGGACAAAAACCCACAAACCAGAAAACCCCGATGGAGACGTCAGGACAGCCTCACGCTGTCATCAAAGATGAGCAGCTCGTGGTCACACGACTACTCATGGTCACACTCCACCTCTACGACGTGCTCCACTTCGTAGGCGTGCTCCAATTTGCTGCTCAAAAACTCGACCAACGTCGACTCCAAAAACTGCCTGCTGCTGCTGCCACTGCCGCTACCTTCGCTGCCCAACCAGACCCGACTGACGAAAGAAAAACGGCAGCTCACCGACGAGAACATCAAAACAAAAAAAAAAACTTGAAGGTAAGGAGGCAGCAATCCACAAAAGGGAACGAGCGGGGAACCAGCAGTTCCCGCAAAACCATCACTTAACGTGACACACATGATGATAGTTTTAGAAGGGATTTCATTAGGATCGTTCAGAGGTACTTTGGGGCCATTGACATCAAACTCATCCCGAAAAATCCAAAGACAATCGGCTCATTCTTCGGGTTTAAAGATCGGCTCTGCCCTTTGATGTCGTCTGGTGTTGTTTATGAATATACTTGTCCCAGATGTAGTCTGGGAACATATGTTGGATCCACCAGGCGGCTTCTCAGGGTCAGGGCCGACTCTCATAAGGGGGTGAGCTATAGAACTGGATGCCGACTCTCCAATCCAGAGCTATCCTCCATAAGAAATCATGCCACCAAGTGCAAAACACAGATAAATTATGATGATTTCAAAGTTATTGGCCAGGCACAGAACCAACAGAAACTGCAGATACTTGAGTCTTTAAACATTAAACTACGGGTTCCCTCATTAAACACGCAAACTACCTCAATTCCATTGTTTTTGCCATAGGTCATTACTATTTGTACCTCTGATCTTTTTGTTTTGTTTTTTCTGTATATATTTTTCTTTTACTGTTAGTGTGGTTCTATCGTTTGCATTGTAAGGTGAGCGTCTTCTGCTTTTTTTTTATAAGTATATTACTGTCTTTGTTTGTTTCTCTGTTATTGGAAAGGGAAAAAAAGAATTTTCTTAAAATTAGACAATTTTTTATTCCTTTTTTTTTTTATTTTGAGGGTTTTGTGATTTTGCTATTTTTAATGTGCTCTTGTGTAACCATATGTGTCCGTGTGTAACGTGATTTTAAGCTTTGTGTGTATGTATTTAAGTGTGCTCTTGTGTATGTAATTTTTAACAGCCTTTATAGATTTTTAGTGACTAATGTTTTAACGTAATTCAGTTTTAGCCGTTCAGTACTTTTATTAATTTATTTAATTTTCCATAGAATTCCCTACTGATGATGTGATTATGAATCACGAAACGTAGGAAACAATAAAGGAAGTGTGAATCTCCAGAGTATTCCTGCCCTTGACTACAATTTGTGTATATATATATATATATATATATATATATATATATATATATATATATATATATATATATATATATATATATATATATATATATATATATATATATATATATATATATATATATATATATATATATATATATATATATATATATATATATATATATATATATATATATATATATATATATATATATATATATATATATATATATATATATATATATATATATATATATATATATATATATATATATATATATATATATATATATATATATATATATATATATATATATATATATACATATATATATATATATATATATATATATATATATATATATATATATATATATATATATATATATATATATATATATATATATATATATATATATATATATATATATATATATATATATATATATATATATATATATATATATATATATATATATATATATATATATATATATATATATATATATATATATATATATATATATATATATATATATATATATATATATATATATATATATATATATATATATATATATATATATATATATATATATATATATATATATATATATATATATATATATCTATGTAGTTTTAACTGCATCAATTTTAAATACATATCAGCAATTTTTTTTTTTATGTTATATCATCATTTGATATCTTTATGAAATAACGGCCTAAATGCATCATATTTTAGAAAATATTTTTCCAACTTTGCTCGAAACCGTTCCGCCACATTTCATGACGAGGGACCTTAGAGAGCAATCACTGGGTGAAATGACTGAAGCTTCTTTGTCAGTCGAAACATTTTTTCTAAAATGTTTGGCAACTTGTCATCTTCGTGGAAAGATTGTTAAAAACTTTAAACTCAACATTCTCACAAAACCTGATCTTTAAAATAAAAATAAGGTGAAAGGAGTTGGAATCGAATATTCCAGTTGTTAGCAATTACGAATCGGTTTTTTCCCCCCGAAAAGTGGCCATCAATAAGCAGGTAAATGTTTGAGATTCTGTCGATCATCAAAGTGTTACTTTCAGGCTGTGCCATACTATGGAACTTCAGTAAAACTTTTTTAATTACAGAGACAATAATTTCGGTTATTGCGAATCAGTCTCTTAATCAATTTCAGAAATTCTTGAGAATGAACAGAATAGTTTTTCAAGACTTGAAAGTACTAGTAAATTTGCATTATGATAAAAATACAGTTATAACAAGACCGGATAATGGCAAGGGTGTTGTGAATCTCAACAGGGAGTACTACATATGTAAAATGGCGCTTATTATTGGGATACCTCAAAATTCAGAATTACTGTGGCCAATGTAGCATCATATATTAAAAAAAAGACTATAGACTGAATAGGCTGTTAAGCACAATCAAGGATAAAATAGGTAACAAGGCATATAATAAACTCTATGCACCTGGTTCAAAACCCTTGTTGTGGGTGCACTCCTCTCCCGGCGGTGGTTATATTTTTTTGTTTATAGTTTGCGTCTGTTGCTTCCGTTGGCAGAACATTAGTCAAGTTGGGCAGCCATCGAGTCAGGGTCTAGACAGCATAGCAGCATGGACTTGTTTAGTAGCAGGTAGTTGTTACCTGTTGTCTTCTACAGTTTTTGAGGATAGGAACTTCAGCCAAGTTATCGAGGATGAGTTGGTGGCTCAACCTTAGTCGCCAGTGGAGAGGGGGCATTCCTCTGAGACAGCTGTGTTGCTGTTGCATCGCCTCTGCCGTAATCATGTGTGTTTTTGGAGATATTCCTTGTTGCTGCCCACAAGGTGGTTTTAATGATTTCACGGCAGTTGTTTGATGGACTTCCTCGGTAAACTTCGATGCTGGTCATGACATACTTAGGCGGATGTTCTGTTTTTTACTGTACGAAGATTGATTATTATTATATTGGTATTATTTATGATACTTTACATTATGATTATTATTGACTTTATATTTGCTGCTATATTGATTTTTTAGATATTTTATATTACTGTGGTTAATTGGTTATACCTTGGATTGTCTGATATTATTATTTATGCTGTCTGTATTGCTTAATGTTTGATGTAGCTTAAATGTTGTTCTCTTTTATATGATGTTTGTTACTTTTTGCTGTGATGGTAATATTTATTTAGAGTAACTTTAACTTTGCTACGTCTATGGTATTTTTTTGATTGACTCATGGATTATGTATGATGTTTGATATAATTTATTTAATTACTTTTGACCAAACTTGACTCATTTGTAAATATGTACATTTCTTAATGTTAATAAACTAGTATTAAGGTTACTTTGCTGGTTTTGTTGTTCCCCTTTCCCCGTTGTTGTCTCAGCTTCTACCAGTCTTTCCAGTCCATTTCTCTGTGATTGATGATGGAACCTAATGAACCGAGGTTTGGTTCATAACAATATATATATATATATATATATATATATATATATATATATATATATATATATATATATATATATATATATATATATATATATATATATATATATATATATATATATATATATATATATATATATATATATATATATATATATATATATATATATATATATATATATATTTAAGAATTTATCCCTCCCTTATTTAGCAGCCAGTGAGTAATTTACTTCTGTGAAGCCTTTTCTCCTTTCATTTGACTGTAGGGGTAAGAAAACATGGCGGGTGAGATAGAACCAAGCGTCTTTTGAACTCGAGAAAAGCGGTTAGGGCCTGTTTTTTTCCACTCATGTAGTAATAGCCTCACCTCAGCTGACGTGGGATGGACAATAGGGACCCCCTTTCACCACCATCATGCGATATGAGAGTAGCAAGGCCATTGTGGGCATGGGGACGTAGCAAGGCTGTGAGGGAGGTAGGAACTTAACCACTAAGTACTTAATCTTAAGATTCACTTTTTCTCCACTCCTTTGCTGGCTGTATGACTATTTGCAGATCAACGGGGGGATGGAGGGGGGCCTAGACTTCAAAGCAAACAACCATGGTTTACGCGCTTTGTTTCCCCAGCACCACACTTGGGAGACAACCCTAGACTCCAGCCCCAGACGCAACTCCGGCGCCTCCTTCCTTTTTACGGTGGGGAAAACTAACTTCGGTAACCGGCCAAGTCTCTCATGTTTAGCGCATACATCTGCAGGCCAGGTACACTGATCGCAATTAGTCAGTAAGCCAGCCCTTTCCCTCCCCCCTGAAATTCCTTGATTTTTCCATTCCTTCAAACTTCAATTTTCTTCCTCCAACAAAAAGCAGTCCTTTTGTTAAGTCACCCTACTTCGAGGAGCCAGTAAGTCACCCCATGACTTGCTTTGAAATCAACAATATGACTCAATAATAAGTATTCAAATATCCCCTCCATAGTCCAAATTAAGAGCAAATTAGTTTAAGTAATATAAGTGTTTGATCCTTCCCTGTGCGGAGATCTATTGTGTAATTAATAGCAAGAGAGATTTTCTTTCTCTTCTATGTTGTACTAACTCCTGACCTCTCTTACAGGAGCCATGTTATCCTGTCTAGTCCATGAAACTATGCCCGACCATTGCATGACTGCCATCCAACTCTGTAACCATTCCTGGTCACAGCCTGATTGCAAGAATCCATTGCCCACACAGAAATCATCTTAATTAGCTGATTGCCATTACCCTGGAGTTCACCCCTTCCAATGTATTACTGTCTGTGAAATGATAACATAACAGAGTAATTTGTTATAACGGGGATTGTTGTATTTGTGGTGCCTCATATTTACATTGTTTATCTGCAAATTACTACATTATTGCCCTATCATGTGTAATTTACATGGCTGTAAATGGCTTGCATTTGACATTATTTGTTGATCTTGCATATTTGCCTCATTCTCTGTAAATAAACCCCTTTTTTAATTGTAAAAGAATTCTAATTCCAAATGGCGACCTTCATTATTTACATAAATCCAGGAAGATTCTAAGGTGAGTTACCAGTAGTTTTCATTTCATTCATAAACTCAGGCCCCCTTAGTACAAGGTAGTCTATAAAATGAATTGTTCCAATTCCCTCCTACCCCAAGGACCCAGTTTATGACAATATATATATATATATATATATATATATATATATATATATATATATATATATATATATATATATATATATATATATATATATATATATATATATATATATATATATATATATATATATATAAATTTAACCTTGGGAAATGCTTATCATGAGCCAGTTATAGACTCTAAATGAATGATTTCATCACTTTTTTTGTATAAAATCTGACTGCTGTTTATTCAGGAAATCGTAAAAAGCAAGGAAATAACGGGGAATTTATCTGAGCTGAAGGCTCTACTCACAAGGTACTTGTAAGTTGACGCGTTATGGTAATTTTAAATTACATGTATTTATATGAAATGAAGTATCAGAAGATGAAATGGACTAATCAGGCAAGCAAGGCCTGAGAGGCTAATTATAACTGGGAAAACTTGAAGGTATATCCGTCAGTGTAATGATGCTGGTACAAGGCACAGTCAGGAGAGATTTCCATGTCTAAGAAACCCTCTGTAAACAGAGAGATTCACGAATTAAAAGCCAGTAAGGACACAGTAAAATATGCATTGGACAAGGTGAGCACAGTGGGTGCCAAAGAAGCCTTGAACACATGATTTTATGTAATTATTTTAAACACAGGTATTTACGTAACACTGCCCTAACAAGGTGGGGTTGATATGGAAATACTGGCATTTAGAAATGGAAATAGGAAGTTTAGCATGAGAATTAAAACAGTGTGACTGACTGGAAGAACCTTTGCAACAGATCACTTTACCTTGTATATATATATTTAAAGGCGTACCTATGATACTAAGGTAACGAGATCTTTCATTATATTCTTTTACATTCAGGGAACATTGTGATTTTTTTATCCTCAAATACTGTTAGCTTCATATAGGTTAGTGCAGAAGGAGTTCAATGCTGTTAGTAAAATACGGATTTTAGAAATGGAAAACAGTACCAAGAACCAAATATGAATGCTGTTACTCCATTTTAAAAAGAGGATACCGGCCATGAATTTCTGCGTTGGCTCAAAATGATTGAAGTTTGTCTTAGAAGTAGATTATAGTATGGTTTTGGTTTTATGGTTTTTTTTTCAGATTACCTAAGATATAATATTTATGTATGGTAATAATTGGACGGCTTGATAAGGCTAAACAATTCTATTCCTCAGTTCAGAAAACAACTTTGGTAATTGTGAGGTTGTGTAAATGTTCTGCTCTTACAAACCATTAGTTCTGGATTTGAAAGTTAACAGCAGAAGATGTAATCTGATAGTGGCCTGCACATTCCATTGGTATCATTTGATATTAAATAATATAAACCCAAATCTTTCTAATACGGCCCATCTAGGCACTGACTAAATCCATTGAACGTTTCGGGGGATGGAAACCTGAGAACGAAAGTACATATCATATTTCAAAGTGGAACTAATTTGCAGTTATTTTACAGAGGTATCGTGCATGAAAGAGCTCCTGTCGCTTTTATGTTAAAATGCTTATTTCATAAAACAAAAATCACGTATCTTGTTCAAAGACAGGTTTTCGATATTTAATGATAATTGTGGCTAACGATTAAGAGGATTTGATTGATATTGTCAGCGTTAACCTGACATTGACGAAAAACAAAATAATTTCTATACTTCTATACGTACATGCTCATACACAAAAGAGCAGCATAAAAAAATTGGTTATTACGTTGTTCCAAAATCTTCGTGTTCTTCCAGAAGGGGGCGAGAGAATGCCATTCATGTATTCACTAACATCCACCTGGCACAAAGCGGTTAAAATTAGCTAACTCCAAAGGATGAGGCTTATCAAAAGGCTCATCTGCTTTCGCGAGGAATATTCTATCTTATACTGGAACTTCGTGCAATGGAAATGTCTAGGCTGCATCTTTGAACCAGAAACCATTCATCTTATGTGGTTAACTAACCTAGAAATACAATATACTACCAATACATTCATTATAATATACATATATACATTTTTATATATATATATATATATATATATATATATATATATATATATATATATATATATATATATATATATATATATATATATATATATATATATATATATATATACATACATACATACATATATATATATATATATATATATATATATATATATATATATATATATATATATATATATATATATATATATATATATATATATATATATATATAAAGAGAGAGAGAGAGAGAGAGAGAGAGAGAGAGAGAGAGAGAGAGAGAGGAGTTCAGTTTTATGTTTTATCACAATGTTCCATAAATATCGAGAGGGAGATTCACCCTCGAGGCGTGTGTCTATACAAAACATTTCCCTTTGAGTTCATAGAGCGTGATATCCATGAAGGATATTGAAATTCGGAAGGGGAAAAAGACCTTCATTTTTGCATTGTGCCTCTGACGTAGTGTCAGCTTGGTCCCTTTATACAGCTTCTCCTTTTCGGTCAGCTATCTCCATCCGGGTAGAATGCAGAGGAAAAGGTTAAGGTTAGCGATGTGGTCTATAGTGTCAAGTTAAATTTAGAATTCCCGGATGTTGTGTACAAAAACTGATAGATAGACTGATTCAAATCCCCCCACCCGGTTTTATGTGTTTTACTTATAATGCTGTCTTACAGCTTGCGTCGCATATAATTTCATTTATATTACTATGGTCTTCGAATTTCGCCGTTTAGTGTTTTTGCCACTGTTGCTGTTAAATAGTATTGAGCTTTCTGATTCTGAGATTCCGTTTTTCTCTTTGCAGTTCTTTGCTTGTATTGTTGTCATGTTCGCTATTCTCCAACTACGCAGTAATTGACTCTATCCAAGCAGAGGCAACAAACTCGGCCTTTAACGTTCATTTTTCTCTGGTGTCTGTTATTTCTATGGTCGTTATCAGTGTCGTCTCCCATAATCCCTTCCCTTCTTGTTTGCATTTTTATACGACGAAATGTAGCCACTGCTTTGCTAACAAGATTACAAAGGCAGAGCCACGGGAGGAGTTGTAAACCCTCTACGTAGACGTGGAAACGTTGGAAAGAATCTAAACGGTATAAGTTTTTAAAAATAGTTAGCGTTCTCTGTGTGGTAATATTAGCTATTGAGTATTACAGGCAAACTAGATTTAATGGAATACCCCCAAAAAAAATGATTCATAATCACTGTGTTTCATAAATAATGATAGATATCCAGTAACCGAGACTCCTCATAAAGTATTACTTATGTTTTTGGATGAAGGGAAACATGCCAATAACGTGTTACTTCTCAGGTTTCATTTTGAATTCACAGGACTGCCAGATAATCTATTTTCGTCGCCCTTGTTATCTCTTAAAGCATGACCTTAAAGTGGAAGGAATATCAGCAGTCAAAAGCGTTAAGCTAAACAATACTGACTTCTTTTGCATTTTATGATTTGCTCTTATGTTGCCTGTTATATACTGTACATACAGTCCAGTATCTATTATCTACCTAGAGGAATATTACCTACCATTATTGTATATTCCTTTGACTTCTGACCTAGAAGGTACTGGAATTTTAGGAATAAATATTTCGGGGGGATTATGCAAATTCACTATTTAGTGATTTAAACATATGAGGTGTATTTCGATAGATAAACATCTGAAGCCTCTCTCTCTCTCTCTCTCTCTCTCTCTCTCTCTCTCTCTCTCTCTATGAAAAAAGAAATTGTGTATTCCATACGTACCTGCAAGGCTAATTGTCAATCAGGAATATGGAGTAATTTTTGTCTTTTTTTTAATTCTTTTCTCTTGATGGAATTAGTATCGGGTGAGTTAAGCAACTTGCAACATAGATGAAAGGCGAGAGTTGGCGTCTGATTGTCTGCAGTTTGTTCATACAGAGGCAATTGGACTGATCACCCGGTGCCCATGAATAGACCAGCCCGAACAAAATGAGGAAAGAACACGAATCTGAATACAAATAAAATATTTATGCATGTTTCTGAGTAATTGATAAAATTCTAGTGTTTGTTGTTTATATTTTCTTTTATCTGTTTTCAGTCTGAAATTTAGCTTAATCCAGGTCACGTCCTTTCTTCCCCTTTCTAGAGATCCCGAAAGTAATTGGTAAAAATATTTACTTCCCACTTGTTCTATCAGTCCTGCATCTGGGATTTTCGGTTAATCAAGGAACATAGGTGCTAAGACATCCAGGCGAAAATCTAAATTTAGATTTTTCGGTTTCGTTTCCTCTCTCTCTCTCTCTCTCTCTCTCTCTCTCTCTCTCTCTCTCTTCCTTCTTTCTGCCATTCCATTCTACTTTTGCGTTCAAAATCATTGTTGCCTTCGTCATCATCATTAACTCTGGGGATATAAAGTGACTGTATCTGAATATGAATATCTATAAAACTGCAGTCCTCATTGTAATTATTTCTCCTATTATTCTAAAGGAATTGGTCGTCTCTGAAATGGATGGCTCGACATAAAAGCAGATTCACTGCCACTTCCATTCCCTCGCTGCTTTTCTGTAATAAGCCTTTTGTTCTGAATATTTTCGGTTTCCCTGAGCGACTCCAGATGAATCTATCTTCGTCATTATTCAGTTGTCGATTTTTCTGTTTCTGTAAAAGAAAAGTTTGGTGCTGGCTTTGTCTGTCCGTCCCGTCCTCACTTTTTCTGTCCGCCCTCAGGTCTTATTAATATATCAGCTCCAACATAAATTTTCTTTTTCCCTAAAGCATCGTGGCCCCTGTATTCAGTGACATTCGTTGCATATTATGATACCAGGGTTTTGCTTTTGTTGAATATCGTCACATTTGTATCGGTCGGGATATTAGAGGAGTATGACTTTCCATCCGAGTATTTATGTGATTACCTTCAGACTAATGTATTTTGTAAAAATGAAAACATTTTAAGTTAATATTGTTGTTGCTACTGTTGTTGACAATGAACGTTAAAACATGAACAATATCATCCATTTCAACTGAATCAATTAACACCATTTTCAGTAAGTGATAGGAAACCAGTGATAAAAATGGTTTTCCAATCACTTAGTGAAAATGGTGTTAATTATTTCATTTTAAGTGGATGACATTGTTCATGTTTAAAAGAACCGTAATTAAGAAAATCACAGTTTACATCCGGAAGGGGGACCGGTTCATTTTTCTTGATACTGTGCATCTTTTTTTAACCAAAAAGTCATTATTTTCATCATCAAAAGTTCAAAAAAACTTACATTCACTGTCTCAGTGACCGAACACCCAGAACTCGGGAGCGAATGGGCAAAACTGTGTAGTGGTCTCGAGGTTGCAACGAAGTTTCATGTTTGAAAAAAAAAAATACCGCAGCCTTATCTTCACTATTGATGATAATTAAATTCTATAGTAAGAGGTGAAAACTGAAAAGTATTAGGAAAAAAACTCTGATAGGCTCTGGAATTTTCATTTGCTTTTATCAAAAATAAAAGCAACAGTAAATGAGTGTTTATATTATCAGTTATCTTGCTATTATAACCAGCATCCTTTGTGCTTCAAAACACATCTAAAAGTTTCCCATTTCCTGTTGTACCTTTTCCTTTCATCTTTTCAAATGTCAAAGGTAAACCTCTTTGAAACCTCATTCTGACAGGGTAAAGGGGTGGGGCGGGGTAGCTCTGCTCCATGGCTGTTTTCATCTGTGATCAGATACGTCATCCTAGCACTCTCTTCTCTAGAGTATATTCTATCGTCTGCAGAAATATAAAAATAAGTAAATAAAATATAGCGAAATATTAGAATTATACTCTGGCAACATTTATCTTACAAAAGACAGGACGGGAACGCAAACACCTTCATGAGAGGTTTCACTGGAACCGCTCAAAAGATTTATGATGAAGGGAATTCTTAAAAAAAAAAAAAAAAAAAAAAAAAAAAATATATATATATATTGACTCCTTCGTATTTATTTTGTTGTCGCTTAGCTCGCTTTACCACCAACACTGCCTGAGGAAATCGAGTGCAAAATCAACATTTGATTTTACCTCTCACTCCTGAACGATAAACTTCACATCGAGTGGAGCCAGCCTCTTAAGAATCTTTAGTTATGCATGAGAATTGAACATCAAGAAAGAGATTATCAAGCATTATTATTCAGTTAAGTACAGGCAATTTAGCACTAATAGCTCTTCCACTGAAGTGAGAGAAGGATATCTCAACTGCTACTAAGTATCAACTGCAAATACTCTAGTGTGATTTAACCACCAGGACCAACCGCTAAAAGACGTTCCAGAACGTTTGCACATTATCCAATGTTGCAGAATGATACGATGTTCTATTACGTCGACAGCATATCAAATCGAGGGGTCATATCGGTGCTTTCGTAAAGTGACAGATATCAAGACAGTTTTTACCGGTATGCGGATGTCAGGTCTTGATCACTGCCAGATCTATGAAATCATATTAATACGAGTTGTTGTTAAGGTGAACATTGAAGATACTCAAACTTTTTATTAAGTGACATAACTGTCTCTTTGAAAGTTCGTTCTTTTAGCATGTTCATTTTGTGCTTCCGATTCGAAATTATGGAAGCTTTGGAAGGTCAAAGGACTGAATAACGAGAAAAATAGTATGGGAAATTACAATGTAACTTTAGCAAGAAGTACCTGCCTCTGTTTTTTTTTTAATCATCTTCTTTTCTCTCTTTTTTTTTTTTTTTAGGCGAAGTTCAGTTCTTTCCTACATTTTCTAGAGGTCATGAAACTAACTGATTAAACCTTTGCTTCCCATTCGCTCTATCGGCTCTGCATCTGGCGTTTTGGGTTATTCACAGAGCACAGTGATTAGAAATTTTAGGCAAATATCTAAATTTAGTCTCGCTGACTCTCTCTCTCTCTCTCTCTCTCTCTCTCTCTTATATCGTTGCACGCACTTATGGAGCAAATTCCAATTTTGACTTAGGTAAGTTTTTAAATTTCCTTAATTTCCACACCGACAAAGGTTGTGTCCCTTTACCAAAGAATGTGGCGCATAAATCTTATAAGAACAAGCAATAATTACGATTTTACAACACCAATGTTTTTATCACCATTCTGAGAGAAACATCAGTTTCACTTATTAAAAATTCAATATACCTAGTGGAAAGATTATGCAGCGTCCAGTTCATTAAAATCCCCCATTAATTAGCGCTGGTATGTGTGCACTTTATATAACAAATTCAAAATTAATGATCTCATTTTTTTTCTTTATAATAAGAATAACATCGAATTAGAGTAAAAAAAAAAAATATTACAATGGACGTCAGCGTAAATGAATGCAAATTTATATACGTTGCAGTTTTATTATTCAGCTTATCTATGTTACTAATAGGAATTATCAACATTATGTTGATCTAATTTAAATATTTGGAAGTATTTTCTGTATTTTTACAGCAGATGTTATTGAATTTTTTTATTACAATAATTGAATTAACGAACAGTTCCGTATAAAAGCTTATACAGTAAGTAAAAAACTATGGGATTCAACTATATTCGGATGTACCAATCAATAGAGAAGAATCTAGGCTAGAAAACTACCTAGTCACTCAACCAGTGAATGATCTTTTTATGCTTCATTTAAAACGGACTACTGTATTCTCCTATCTCTCTCTCATTCTCTCTCTCTCTCTCTCTCTCTCTCTCTCTCTCTCTCTCTCTCTCTCTCTCTCTCTCTATAACGCAAAGTATTGTCTTTAATCTCAAACATCAATGTCGACCACCCTTCGTACGCCTACATTGCCAAAGTCGATAAAGGCTAACTTATTTCTAGAAATACTTTTACTATTATTTTTTTATTGCTTCTAGAATATTCATTCTTTATATGAATTGTATTCTTTTATTGTTGTTTTTGCTGTTATTTCTAAACATTTTCCCTTTTTCACGGCATTTTCAACATTTTCAAGCCTAAAAGAGACATAACAGTATTTTAATAGGTAAAAGATTCAAGAATCATTATTGGATGACTAAGCTATCTGTGAGTGAAGGTAACAGTAATACAGCTAACTGATAAAATCTCTAAAATGATTTACAACAGCATATAAACTATTTAATGGGTAAAACAGAAATTATAAATGAATTATTGAATAATTTATATTAAAAGCAAGGGGTAAGATGAATTGTCAAGGTTAAGATCTGGTTTTCTAAAAAAATATTTCTATCGACTCAGAGATTCTCAATAATGATTGTTCATCAAAAGTACGAAGAACACTAAAATTTCTAATCTCTACCTGTGTTACATTCCTGTATATGCTGTAAAATCGGTGATTTGGTTTGTCCGGACTGTCCTCTCTGACTGGCCAATATAGGTGGCGCCACAGGCGTCACACTTTGTAAATATAGGTGATAACAGACAAAAGGTCTGAAGGCAGTTTATCCTGTGGTTTAACAACGTTTCAATAGTACGGTTGTTGGTAAATATTAACTTGGGAATAATGTGGGAAAGCTATACTTGAACATAATTTAGTTCTCTTGTAACGTATTTAGAACTTGGATCACTTATATATGGCAGTTTAAAATACATAGTCAGTTATCAACGCTTGGTATACCTGTTTTGCTATTTACACTATCAGAATTTGAGAGGAATCCGTCCTTAATCTTTATCTTTTCTCTCGACCTTTTCACCTTTCATTATTCCTTCCCTTGCTAACCTACAAGTGCTGTGTAAAATCTTGTAAAGTGTTTTCTTTAATTCAGTGAATTAGATAAGTAATTACTCCAATTGGGAGTAATAAAAATGCAAACTAATTACTTCCTCGAATCTTCCTCTTTATCTCTGTTCACGATAGGTATATTTAGGTAAATTTATACTTGTCAGACATCTCTCTGTCTTTCAGGAGTCGATGTCCAGTGTTAACTGATTTGTGCAAGTTTCATGAGACAAGTGTGCATGAATTCAACACCGACGATATCAGTTGCTGTCATCAGTGACTTAATTTATTTGGGGACAGATCCGAGAGCTTTCCCCTAATTGGATTTGTGATATTAATTTGAGTGATTCCGTGTATTCCTTGTGCTGTTAAGTTTATTCGGTAAATTGTAAATAAACTAATATTTACATACTCAGGCTATCACTCTGGCGACCTTCCATTCCCCTTTCCCCTTTCTGATTTATGATTCTGCAGCCCCATGAGCAAGGCTACCTAGTATTCCCATATTCTATGGTTCAAGGGCTACAAACATTACAATACATACACACACACACACACACACACACACACACATATATATGTATATATATATATATATATATATATATATATATATATATATATATATATATATATATATATATATATATATATATACTATACATACTTTTCTAGATTGATACAGATTTGGCACGACGGTCTCGTTGTGCAGGTTGCCCTGCCGTTGTCTGGACGAAATTATTAATTTATTTATTTATTAAGAGGCGATTTTTATCTATATAAATCCCAAGAATTGATGATTCCTCTTTTATTGAATTAAGAGATGATGCTGATATCTTGATCCAGACTTTATCTGTTTCTATTCAGTCTTGAAATATTAAAAATAAGGACTTACAAACATTACTTTTTGAAAACTTATATAGATCTGTTTTTTTGCTTTGTGTGAAATAATAATAATAATAATAATAATAATAATAATAATAATAATAATAATAATAATAATAATAATGTAACATGCCTAAGCGCTGAATAAATTACAACGCAATACTTCTACGGAATAGAAAGCCTTAACTGAGTAAAGGACATAAGGAAAAAACGAATAAGGATGAAAACCAGCGCATAAAGTCGAGATACATGTAATATTAACCCTGGTGGAAAATGTCAGGAAAAGAGCACTTTGTCATTTTAAGATAGATTTTTAGCATATACCATTCGATGTTCTTGCAAAACTTAATTAATTATTATACCAGACAGGGTGTAGAGAGTTGTGAAATGGATTGAGGATTATTTAATCCCCAATAATTTAAAAACTCTCAGCAATGTGAAGTGAATTAGCATGTGTGAAAAAATATTCTACCAAATGTTAACTCATCAAATGTAAATGAAAATCATATGCAAAAGTTGCACAACCCAATACAAAATAGAATACAATTTCTGTAAGAAAAAGTAGCTCATGCGAACAGGAAAAAATTAAAGCAAGTGCGGAAATATGAAGGTGCGTGTGTTGTGTGATATCTTCGGTGTTTTATGTTATTACAGCGCACAGTATTTTGAAACCTAATGCAACTGCTCCCTCTCATCAAAAATCATACCACAAGGTCTCATGAGAGGATTAAGTCACGCACTTGCATAAATCAAAAATAATTTCTTTGCAATGTAACACAAGCAGTCATTCATCAAAAGAAACAATTCTCAGGTGTCTGTTATTATGATAAAAGGATGAACTGGAAAATAAGGGAACTTTTTTATTTATATATTTTAATTACCTTCGTTACATTTTTCGATATTTGTGTTTTCTCTCTTCTGAGTTTTCTGTTCGTCACTTGTGAACGCCTCTCGAAAATATTGCTGTAAAAATTCAAGGCTATTTTATCAGCAGGTGATGTCCCAAAATCCTGTTAAGACACTTCAATAAAGATATAAATAATGACAAAGTCTTGTATGAAGCTCGCAGGATTTAAGAAAATGACTTGGCTATGATTGTTGCCTAAATGCTCAATAATATTGCAAAGAGATTATGCTTTAATAATAATAATAATAATAATAATAATAATAATAATAATAATATAGCATTGAAGGTAATAGCTGCATTCAGGCATGGGGATGGCAGAGGAACTGATTTCTTCAGAAAATTATTTTAATTTTGGGAATGCTCTTCCAGACTCCACGCTATGTCCCTGCCCCACGAGCGGTCACTGGTGCTCATGCGATAGTGCTGTCTAACTCCTATCTGAGAAGTGAGGTGACTGTTATAATACTTAGGGTAATGGAATAACACACTAGGTTGTACTCTTCAAGAAAAGAATTCCAGTTCATGAATGAAGGCACTTTTATGGCCACTTCGTAGTGATAATTCATTACTTCCATTCATAACATGAGTGAAAAAAAAAGAATCATTTAAACTCTCATCAAATCTGAGACTAAGACAGAAATTTTCATTGCTCTAAGAAAAAGGGGATAGAGACTCCATAAAAAGATCATGTATCATAGGTTAAGAATGACTGATTTCCTGTAATGTGAAATGTTGAATGATTTCTTTATGACTTTGTAAGAATATGTTATTTATGATTAATAACTGATTTTATAAGAGAGAATAAATCTGCCAAAATACTTTGTCTCTTTTTCTTTGTCTCTCTCTTTTTTCAAGGTAAATTGGATCAACCTAGTACCTACTGGCTAGTAAACAATACTTCAAAGAATCTTGAACAAATAAAAGCATAAACTGGTACGGAGGGGAGTAAGATAATTTCCTATGAAATGAAATATATTCCAGTGCTGGAATTATTTCAGATTTGTGTTTTGAATATGTAAGGTTTTACTGTTTAGAGATTCAATCCGGTCATCAGCTTACCTACGTTTTAGACAGCTGTGTGATGAAAACCGGAATAACTTCCTGCTATTTTCTGTCGGAAAAGATTCGTGTGGTAAGCTAAAATTGAGACTGTAGGGTCCCACATGGACCTACATGATCTTCCATCTTACCCGGCCGTTCTAACTGATACCCCGCGCGCATCCACTCCTCACAACGAACATCTGCTGACATACACGCCGAGCACGCATGTGTATAAGAAACGCAGCAGACAGCTTACACCCTTTTTATTGTATACTATCGTCCATAATCATGTCAAATGTATCATTCCTACTGAAAGCAATATAATGTCAGCTTTCCAGCTATATTTATCAGAACTCTGTCCGTAACTTGTATATAGAATTACGTACCATTTTCCATTCTCAAACAAACAGTTGAATGAATGTTAATCTATATTTTGTTCGCCTCGTGCCAGGCACTACATTTCCGCTCACAAGAGCTCTTGACCTGTCTGTTTGTTGTCTTGAATAAATTAGTAAGTTTGTAGATGCAGCCTCTTACTCACGCCTTCACTGCATTGGTGACCACGGAGATAACTAGCCCAGCCAGCCCCAACGATGCCAGCCTCTCTGGCGACACCGTCGCTGCCGCCTCCATATGTCTGCCCCCATACACGGCCTACAACCCTAAAGTCAACGGCATCATCGAAAGTCTACACCGGTTGTTGAAAGCATGACTCACCATCAGATGTCGAGGTGGGAGCTTGGGAAAAGAGTTACCTTGGGTCCTACCGGGCCTGAGAACATCACCACACTCAGCATTCGACCCATCTCCAGTAGAAGCCTTGTACAGACAAGCATTAACATTGCCGGCAGACATCTTTTAACATCCAGTAAGCCCAACATCCCCATCCAACATCCGTAAAGCTGCAGAACGTGAAGTACGCGTTTATATGATTGGACACAAACAGAACCCCCCTATCCCCAGCCCGCTGGGTGATCCAAAGAAGGGACAAAGCCTACCAGATCACAGTTGATGATAGAATCGTCCGGGTTTCCGTTGATTGGCTTAAGCAAGCATACCTCCCAGACACCGACCTACAACTGTAAGCCTCTCTAAGGGGGGAGTCCTTTAGGGTCCCACATGGACCTACACGATCGTACATCTTACCTGGCCACCTGAACTCATGCCCTGCGGGCATCCACTCCTCACAGAGAACATCTGGCATACACGCCGAGCACACGTGTATAAGAAACACAGATGACAACATACACCCTTTTCAGTGTATACTATCGTCGACAATCATGTCACGTCAAATATATCATTCCTACGGGAAGCAATACAAAGTCAGCTTTCGAGCCATATTTATCAGAACTCTGTCCGTAACTTGTATATAGAATTATGTACCTTTTTCCATTCTCACACAAACACAGTTGAATGATATTAATCTCTATTTTGTTCTCCTTTTGTCAGACACTACATTTCCGCTCACAAGAGCTCTTGACCTGTCTGTTTGTTGTCTTGAATAAATTAGTAAGTTCGTAGATGCAGCCTCTTACTCACGCCTTCGCTACAAGATAAATAGCATTAATTGCCTTAACTAAGAAACGGTTCTGAACTGGCGCTTAATCGATGGAAAGGCTCATTCCATCCCAAAATCTTATTTCTCTACTTCATTAATAGTTCGAACCATTAATGTGAGATTTTATTATTATATGTTATATTAGCAAAGAATGAAGGGAATCCGAGGTAGAACTACTTGGAAGAAGGTTGAAGGAAAACCCCGCCTCTTTTTTGCCTTTGCTCGCTTTGGGGAAGAGCTCACAAGGCCTCTGTATGATACCCGAAAGAGTCTTTAACCGTTGCATTTTTGGTCCACAAATTTATCTTCCAGCTATGCCATATCATAAGCGTAGGCGATTTCATTCTTGGATCATATTCCTGATCAGTTATGCCGAATAAATATAACAAGTTCCTAAGTCTCTGCAGTGTGGACGTCGTGCCGACCGAAATTTAATTTTTTTTTTATCTGTACAAAAATAAAAACGGAAAAATATCCAGCCAAGGACAAGGATGGACTAATTATATTAGAGAATGAATGCTGAAAATAAAAACTTTATATTAAGGCGAATAGAATGTGTTAAAAACGTAACAACAGTGAAGCGACATATAAAAATACAAGTGTAATTAATTGTTTTACAATCTACAATCTGTAATTTACAGGAGTGGGTTAATGATCTTCCTTAGGTTATGATCACGAAATTCCAACACTGTGGCTGCAATAATCGCCCGCTTGTTCATGGAGTACGGGACGCCAATAATGATCTGCTGCCTATCTCCCATCTCCTCAAAGACCTTTCTTGCCCTGAAATTATGTGCATAGTTCACAACCATTTCATAGCCCTGCATATTATGTGCATCGATTTTGCACTGCAAAAGAAAATTGTCTCTTAAATAATTCTAGTTTTACTGAAAATACCAATTGATTTACACTTGACATCGTCACATACGTCTCCACGTGTACTGTCCATTTTTTAGGAAAAGTTATGAATCATAAATATCAAATATTTCTTATCTAGGTCTTCACTTTCCTTTACATTACGATTGCTCATATTTTCATTTTTAATCTTATTCTTCAAATCCTTTGACTCTCAGTCAACTACAGTTTTGAAGACATCAAACAGATATTCCAAAATAAGTGAGAGAGAGAGAGAGAGAGAGAGAGAGAGAGAGAGAGGCAATCTATCTCCATAATTCTCAGTATTGTGTCACACTTACCTCTCTCCATGCCGCCACTCCCGCCCCCCAAAAAGATAAATAAATAAAACGCACAAAGAAAAATCCAGTATCAGTGGAATCGGTTCATTCGCTACTCCTGAGAAAGAAAATAACGTAGCGAGGAGATAGTATTCGATATACCCTGAGAAGATTCGAACCTCACTACACAAGACTTGAGAAAGGATGAAAAGTCAGTGACTGGTATGATGGTATCCGGACAATTTCTGGGTAAGGAGAGTGCATTATATATGTATTTTGTTATTGATTAATAACTTCCTCAATAAAGTAGCATCGATAATTTTTTTTTCTAATTTATGTTTATGTTTATATTTTTCTTTAAATCTATTTTATATTAATATTTCGTTAGCTGCATTTCTGCCCTGTGCTGTGTGTGGGTGTGTGTGTGTGTGTGTGTGTGTGTGTGTGTGTAGCCATTCCCTACCCCCAAAAACCGGTTTAAACATGGTGGTCCCTAAGCAACCTCCGTTCTCTCCGGGACCTCGACTCCCTCATGGATAAACGATAGTCCCCCAACCCCTACCTCATCCCCTCCCCTCCTCCTTTTCCCTTTTCCATGTTTTATGATAAAATAAAATGTGTTGAGAATGAGTACTATTAACAAAATGTTTATAGATTTGTTAGGAATTTTTTTTTATAGAAGTAATGTACAGGCTTTTCAGATCAAAATATAACTTGCTTGACCTTTAGAATTTATGAAATGTTTAAGTAACCGTTTGTGGTACCTATGAATCACTTGCATTATGCGGATCACAGTAAATACTACTCCTGTTATACAACTGGAGTTTTTAAGATTAAAGAAGGTGGAAGAAATGATTCCGAAGACATATTCTGGATTTCTTCCTGAAGGGAAGTGGATCGAGAGGAATCCGTTTAGGAACTAAAGACTGCTTCAATGGATCCTGAGCTGTGAAGACATCTTTCAAGAAAAATATCTTAATAACTGTCCAGAATTTTCAACATTAGGTGACCCACCGGTATATAATAAAGAATTTTTGGCTGAGCTTTGTTATTTTCGTTTCGAAATGGACTCAGTCGGTAATTCTAAAACAACAGCAGGCACTACTGGTGATGGTCCGGAATAGCCAATGGCATCAGCATAGATTCGAAACCCATCAACAGCTGGCCCTGTACCTACACCAAGATATGGTCAGTTGTTTGTATATGACCGGAAGGTAAACGGGACTGGTGCTGCCAGTACACTTTTGCTGACTACTAGTAGTAGGGTTGATTTAGCTGTGGGTATGGGTATGAGTATGGGTATGGTATGTGTATGCATTGGATATGGGTATGCTATGGATACGGGTATGAGATGGGCATGGGTATGGGAATGTTATGGTATGGGTAAGGAATGGATATGGGTAAGGGTATGGTAAGGATATGGGCATGGGTATTGACGTGTATGGGTACAGGTATAGGTATGGGTATGGTACATATAGGTATGGGTATTGGTATTGGTATGGGTATTGTATGGAAATGGATATGGGCATGGGTATGGAATGGATATGGATATGGATATGGATATGGGTATGGGTAAAGGTATGGGTATGGGTATGATACAGATATGGGTAGGTATGGATATGGGTATGGGTATGGGTATGGATATGAGTATGGGTATGGTACTGCTATGGGAATTAGCAAATGCGAGTGATAGCAAGCATCTGCTAGTGCACTTTTTATTTCCATATTTACTCATATTTACTCAAGAAATTAAGTAATAATTGGCTTTTGTTACTTATTCGTTCGTTCACCTCATATGTGTGTGTGTGTCTAACAACTGATTTCATATGCAGTCATTACCTCTGCTGCATTTAGCATGCAATAATAACTGTACATTCACTATTATAATACAAGACTATAGTTAGTAACTATCCCATTTCATGATAAGATATACTTCTAATTTATTTAATATCAGTTACTGGTCAAGTTTTCATTAATTATTTCGGCGACTTCCAAGTATCTCAAGGTTTTAAGTGATTAAGCATTTGGAAATTTTCGATGTTACATACGCATCTGAATAAAATCGTGGACGAAGACATATCTACAAAGTGGGGTACCAATAACCGGCCACCACTTTCCTCGTGATACCGCAACAACATAACAAAAACTTGCAGCAAAAAATCATTAGCACATTTCATATAGCAAGGAATATCAAAATGAAAACCAAAGGTTTAATTCATACACTAAGGTATTAATGTGTTACATATTTAACAGTACGCACAGATTGATATCGTACTTGCAAATAAATCCATAAAAAGAAAAAGTTTAATATTTTAGGTATATTTATTACATGTTTCACAATGCATACAGATTTATATCGTGCTTGCAAATAAATTCACAATATCAAAGACATATAAATATTCAGTCATATCTGAGTCAGCGAAATCCGAATTTTGTTGAAAACAGGTAAAAAAAATCTTATTCACTGTGATCTGTATAAGGGGCAGTCGATTTTTCTGTTTTTCTATCCTGAAATAATTCTAGAGTCCCAAAAAGTGCCTTTTAGTTTGAACTTATTATTTCTATGACACAATACCAAAGAACTAATTGGACGTCACCTGACTTCTCAACAAGGTTCGGCATTACTTTTAGATGAATATCCTTTGTGAGAGTAAAAGAGAACGTAGTGATTCTAAATAGGTCTCTACGTGAGAAGAGCATAAGGTCGACTGTTGTACTATAACGCTTGGAATGAGCCTATTTCTTTTCTCTCTGATGGCAGAGTCGTATGTTCCCCAACAGTAAAAAGCAAAGAAGGGTTTTTATTCCCCTATTTCCGCAATACAAATAACAGAAGCGTAACCTGGAGGCAGGATTTATTGATCAGAAAAGGAATGAAGTCCAAAAAGACAAAAGTAAAATAGCCAATTTTATCCTGAATTCTTCATATGTTAGGACCGACTTCATTTCCGTACATATTCAGAGGTCGAGACAGACTTTAGATGTGATGAATCTGAATCTTTAAAGACTATTTTTCTTTAAAGTTGGACGTATCATTTCCCGGAAATACTATCCTGGAAAACATAGAACATGGAGAACTGCTTACTTTTATTTGTAAATCTTAACACCTCAGTTCCAGTGCTTATTAATCAAACACGGATGAAACTCTTAGTATATGCAAAGAAAATGTGATCTGCAGGTATCATCTGATTTTCAACACATACACACACACACACACACACACACACACACATATATATATATATATATATATATATATATATATATATATATATATATATATATATATATATATATATATATATATATATATATATATATATACATATATATATATATATATATATATATATATATATATATATATATATATATATATATATATATATATATATATATATATATATATATATATATATATATATATATATATATATATATATATATATATATATATATATATATATCATCAGGGGAACCATAGGGAAAGGCATCGTACTCAGGTACATTTATTTTGCCAACGTTGCATGACTCATAGTCGCATCCTCAAGACTATAATAAAGATACAAACGAACTTTAAAACCAAGCACTGCAAAATTCATTAAAATTAGGTAATATTCAATCAAACTTAATGAACATCAGCCTATAGAAAACTTGAATATAATTTATGTACATCTTAAAACAGGAAATTATAGTAAATATTAAAATTATGTACAAAATATTTGTAAGATTCTAAAAACAGTAAAATTACTTAAAACACTAAAAAGTAAGGCCATTCTGTACCTTATTATCGCAAAGGACCGGCAGTGACTGAAAGAGTTCCGTAAAACAAACAACGCACCTCATGCGATAAACAACTGAACAGAGGAGGAGTGTGTATTCAAAGATGGAACTATCTTTTTTATCGTAATGGACTCCAAGATTGTTATGTCTTTACATTATGTACTTGAACTATAATTGCAATATCCTTATCATCAATATATGTTTTACATAACTTAGAGTGGTTCCTCATATTTGATTGTTTGGGATTTGTAAATCTACTGCCCGTTCAAAAACTTACGCCCCTGTTAGAATCTATTCTCACTTTGAGTAACCTCCACGTACAACCCACATAAGTCCCGCGATCACATCTCGGGCACGTATATTTATAAATAACATTAGATTTTAGTAAAGGACTATGGTGGTCCTTCGTTTTGAACAGAGATCTCATTGTTAATGGATTTTTTGGAAAGATTTCAAGGTTCAAGGCCGGGAATTCTTTTTGAATAATTGTCAGGAACTTATTTCTGAAAAGGTCATCATGAGAAAAAGGGAAGCTCTCCACTATTTTTAATTTTGGTGTTGTCAAAACGGATGGTACCTCCATGAATACAGCATCTAGCATTTTCCTAAGCATTTTAAACAATAGTTTGTCAGGTAAGTAGTTATTTTTAAGATATTGGGAAAGGAAGTTAATTCCCTCATTAAAAGTAAACCAATGAGAGGTATGGGTGAAGGCCCTGTGAAGGAGAGTTGAGATAGTATTGAGTTTAAAATTGTAAAAATAAGAACTATAAAAGTTGATACCTAACCCAGTAAAAGTCTTTTTTTTTTTCTCTAAAAACACCCGTGTAGAAACCTTGTTCATTCCTGGACACTAAAACATCTAGAAAGGGACGCTTATTATTTTTTTTCTTCATCAAGTGTAAATCTGATATTATGGTGTAGGATACTGACAAACTCTGAGAGTTGTTCTGCATTAAACTCGTTTCGGAATAAGGCGAAAGTGCCATCTATGTATCTACGATAAAACTGAGGCAAGAAACTAAGGGGGCAATCATCAAATATACGCTCCTCCAATAAGCACATGAAAATATTAGTAAGCGTCGGGCCTAGTGGGGATCCCATTGCCACACCTGTACAAAAAAACCATCAAAAATGAAGTCGTGTCCTGCACGGCTGATTCTAAAAACTGCTTAAATAACTCACGACTAAAATTATGAAAAGTAGAGTCCGACTCTATAAATAACTAATTTAAAATATGCAATTGTCTCCCACACAGGGACGTTAGTAAAAAGTGACTTTACGTCCAGACTGACCATAAATAATTCTGAATCTTGTATAAGAATATCCTCCTTGAATTTATGAGAGTTGCTTAAAGAAAAATTGTTTTTAGTGAGAGGCTTCAGTAGAGGAACC
The DNA here is from genome assembly GCF_040412425.1 of Macrobrachium rosenbergii. Classification (NCBI taxonomy): domain Eukaryota; kingdom Metazoa; phylum Arthropoda; class Malacostraca; order Decapoda; family Palaemonidae; genus Macrobrachium; species Macrobrachium rosenbergii. Next base: position 27,777,737 of record NC_089786.1, read on the forward strand.
AAAATTTGGCTTGCTTATAGCTCGGGGTGTTGACTGAGGAAAGAATGGGCCTTAATGGAACACTTTCTTTATGTATTTTGGGGACACCAAATAAAACCCCATACGAAGACCCTATAGGGAATAATTCCTGATATATATTACCATCAATTATCTTTTTTTGCATTAACATCATTAAAAACCTTACAATTTTGTCCTCTGGTTTAATGATATTATACAAGCCTGGAACACCTAGGCCTATTTTCTCATATTTCGTATGATCTTTTAAGATAATATCCATTTTCTAAATATAAGTATCCTTAACCAAAATTTCGCAACCCTTACCTTTGTCTGGTTTTGTAATGATAAAACTTTCATCATTAGCCAAGTTTTTTAAAATGTCAAAGTCATATTTGCTGAAGAATGGAGTGACTTAACGGCTGACCGATGGAGCTTCTGATATACAGTAAATACCCCTTTGCTGTAAACTTTTCTCATTCACTATTTGCCTGAGGAGAGAGACAGTTTGGTCTTTAAAATATAGCCTTTATTTTCGCACATTTTTTGGCGTTTCTATGGGCTCCTTATATATATATATATATATATATATATATATATATATATATATATATATATATATATATATATATATATATATATATATATATATATATATATATATATATATATATATATATATATATATATATATATATATATATATATATATATATATATATATATATATATATATATATCATTATCTATGTAGTTTTAACTGCATATATTTTAAATACATATCAGTGATTGAATTTCTCTCTTTTTTAAAAGCTATAGTCATGTTCTGCTTGTGTTATATCATCATTTGATATCTTTATGAAATAACGGCCTAAATGCATCATATTATTTTAGAAAATGTTTTTCCATCTTTGCTCGAAACCGTTCCGCCACATTTCATGACGAGGGACCTTAGAGAGCAATCACTGGATGAAATGACTGAAGCTGCTCTGTCAGTCCAATAATTTTTTCTAAAATGTTTGGCAACTTGTCATCTTCGTGGAAAGATTGTTAAAACTTTGAACGCATCATTCTCACAAAACTTGATCTTTAAAAAACAATACGATGAAAGGCCCGTGGTTAGATTGATCTCTGCAGAGTGGGAATCGAATATTCCAGTTGTTAGCAATTACGAATCGGTTTTTTCCCCCGAAAAGTGGCCATCAGTAAGCAGATAAATATTTGAGATTCTGTCGATCATCAAAGTGTTACACTTACTTCCAGGCTGTGCCATACTATGGAACTTCAGTACAACGTTTTAGTTACAGAAACAATAACTTCGGTTATTGTGAACCAGTCTCTTAATAAATTTCAGAAATTCTTGAGAATGAACAGGATATTCTTTAAAGATTTGAAAGTACCAGTAAGTCTGCATTATGATAAAAATACAGCTATAACAAGACCGGATAATGGCAATGGTGTTGTGATTATGAACAGGGAGTGCTGCATATATAAAATGGCGCTTATTATTGGGATATCTCAAAATTCAGAATTACTGGGGCCAATATAGCAACATACATTAAAAAACAAGACTATAGACTTAATAGACTGTTCAGCACAATCAAGTATAAAATATGTAACAAGACATATAATAAACTCTATGCACCTAAAATTAACAAACTATGCAACACCAATAATTTCCTCTATTGGTACTTTTAGTTAAAATCTAGCATAATTTCCTTCAGAAATGGTCTTACTTATGACATTGAATGAAAATTCCTGGAAAGCTACAATTTGGCAATTAAATAACATCGATAAACTTGAGTGAAACTGTAATTATGGATAATTTTGATGCAGAGTCATTGTTCAAAACAAATATAATTTTAGAGAATATTGATTATAAAACAATCATTGAATATGGATTGCACTGAAATATACCTGAGACTGTGCTTTATATATATATATATATATATATATATATATATATATATATATATATATATATATATATATATATATATATATATATATATATATATATATATATATATATATATATATATATATATATATATATATATATATATATATATGACTATTTATCACATCACCGTGATTCATATACAATCAGAAAGCTACAAACGTCCTTTAATATCAATTCGCTCTAACTCCCGGAAATAATATATTTTCATATATGTTACCGAAGGAATTTTTTTAGTTGATAATAAGTCCACCGTCCCGTGCTTGTGGCCGAATGGGTTAGTGCGTCCCTGTAGTCCTGAGTCCTCGTCCGTCGCTCGTTCGACCCCACGGGACGGTGGACTTATTATCAACAAAAAATTCCCCTTCGGTGACATATATGAAAATATATTATTTCCGAGGTAGAGCGAATT
>NC_089786.1:27782602-27800102 GCF_040412425.1 Macrobrachium rosenbergii
TGTTCCTTATAATCCCCTCCCTCAGGGATATCTGTGTTCGTCTGTTAATTATACGACCTTTCATGTAAACTTACTTTTACCTTTCTATTCAGAATGCTAGTAGTGACCGTTCTAGTCAAAAGGTCTAGCAACTACTCCGTTGTTTCATTCTTTCCTTCATGGCATCTGCCTTTGTTTATACATTTATTATGTTCCATATCATTGTGAAGGTGTGAGAGGACAGTTTCTAGCCAAAGCCCGCAGGCCTTCTTCTCCCTTATCGTAAATGCATTTTCTCATTGGTTTGCCACTCCCTAAGCTTTTAATCCGACACTCCATTTTCGCTCTTATGTTGGCGCAGAATCCTCCTCATTCCAGCTAATACCACTGAAGACGAGATCAAACCGACTACTAACCAGTTACGTGACCCAAGACAGAGGTCAGAGAATACCCCGGGAAGAAAGCTGGGACGGAAGCTGGCGTATAGCTACACCGTTAACATTGCTCTGTGACTGAGCGAATTGCCCTTGGGAGACGCTTTCCCCTACCCTGCCTTATATGGTAAATGTGCTACACTGCATTGAAGGCAATCATAAGGGCTAATTGGAACTCAGCCTTGCTCTGGAACCACTGAAATAGATCTTATGTCAAACATTATGTCTAGACAGGGGGAGGGAGTTTTGCTCAGTCTAATTTCCATAACTCCCTCGACTTTCAATTTCAGACTTTCCCATCCCTGTGAATCCCTTATCGATTGGCAGTCAGTGATTAATTGTCCCTTGCTTAATGATTTATCTTTGCTGAATTAAATAAGTGAAATTAAGTGACTTAATAAGTGAATTCACTGTCTCCTTCGGTCTTAGACTTTGATCATTTACTTGTCAGGCCAGCACGTTAATTTAATAACCAAAAAAGCTCTCTCTGCAATTTCAAGAGACTCTCTTTAACGTGTGCAAGCGATCTGCCTTCACATCTCTGTTACCAGATCTCCAATTTACTCCATTCATATCTGTTGCGAATAAAATCCATCACTGCTCAATTTGGGATATCTTTCCCAGAGAAGACCTCATTGTAGCAGTCTAATTGTTCTTTGGTAATTTTAGCTATTAATTTCGCTCTAATCATTCTCTATCAAATTGGGAGTCCCTTTGTAATTTAATTGAAATTATTTCTGAATTGCTCCATGTGTAAATAAACCTTTAGCGTTAACTCCTTTGGGTCTCACTGGCGACCTGTTATTCCCCTTTTCCTCTTGGACATTGCAAGTAGTAAGCCCTTAGTCTCAAGGCCAGGTAACATTTCAGTATTATTATTATTCCCTGCCTCACACTTGTAACAATATACATTCATACATACATACATACATACATACATACACACACACACACACACACACACACACACACACACATATATATATATATATATATATATATATATATATATATATATATATATATATATATATATATATATATATATATATATATATATATATTCTCTTGTAAAATCTATAAAGTATGATTTTTTCTGAATACTGATATACTTTGTAATGTCAGATCTCACAAATATCAAATTTAGATAACTTAACAGCGTAATTTAAGAATAATAATATCTTTCTTAATAATAACGCAATAGCGGGAGAGGCGAGTCTTGTCATTCAGCCCATGTGTTCTGAAATAGTCTTAGAGAGACGTCATCACAAGCGATAAGCCCTTTGACAGATATTTGCCCAGTAGCTTAAGGTTTTGTCTCAGTCGCTTTTGTTGCAAGTCGAGTGTCATCAGTTAAGATAAGTGCGAAGACTTGTGCTCATTTTTGTTTAATAAACATGCCAGTCATAATTAGCCACCTGCTGGTTGTATAGATAAAGTTGAGATCTCGTCCAAACCTTTTTTTCTTAAAGTCACGTATGCCTTTTTCGAGAATCACTGGGAGTAAAACCACATGGATATTACGTAATAGTTTCTGAATGTGTCTAGATCGACTGCGTCATGTTTTGTAAGATTACATCAGCAAATTCTGATCGCGTCTCGTGACCAGAAGTCCAGAATATTTCTTTTGTGTCTTGCTCCCAAAATGTTTTAGAATATTCTATGGATCTTGGCCCCAAAATGTTTTGACTTAATAAGGACGTCATGCTGTTGTTTTGCTTCTATTTGGAATCCTAAAAATTTGTTGATTCTGATTTAAGAGACCAGTTGTAGTGGATCTCTCTCTCTCTCTCTCTCTCTCTCTCTCTCTCTCTCTCTCTCTCTCTCTCTCTCTCTCTCTTTTCAAGAAAGAGAAGTTTGTAACGTAAAGTAAATTTATTGTGGTCATTGATATTAATCTTAGCCTCTGAGATCTGATAACCGTAGTAATAAGTGTTAAGTGAATTTCATGCTGCAACATTTGGGGAAATCTTGTGAAAGTTTTCACATGTTTGTGGAAGGTATTGTAATATTTTTTTACAGTTTAAGTTATGACTTAAAATACTTTGGTTATTTTACATGGTATTTCACTTCCATGTTTTGCATAATGGTGTGTTCTTAATGCCATTTGAATTATTTAATTATTGTTGAATATGATGCTTGTGTATTTGCAATCTATGAGTTTTTCACATTTTATATAGTGGTGATACAACATTTATTTACTTAGCATCTAAAATTTTTCTTAATAGTTTAACATTGCATACTTGATTTAATTTTCAGTAACTTAAATTTTCTTTTCTAATCTTAAATATTTCTCGATAGTTTAAATTTTGCTTGATTAATTCAGTTTCTTGATAAATTAACATTTGAGATTCAGTTCAACAATTAACAAAATTTTGTGTTGTTTTCAGGTAAAAGTAAATTTTAGCTTAAAAATTAAGAATATGAATTCTTTATTATAAATTTTTAATTTGAAAATAAATTTTTATTTTTAAAATATTTATAATAGTGTTTCATTTATTGACGACCTGTGGTAAGATTAATTGTGTGCATAAGGAATAGTGATAAACATGTTTTATTCTTTTAGTTTTGCTGAAGTGACTCTAACTTGAGGATACAGTTACAATGGAGTGATGCCTTTTGATTAACTTTAGCATATATAAAAACTTCACAATTGTTTTCATATACTTTAGTGTATTTAAATCTTGAGACCTCTCATGGTTAGTTAGCTTTTAAGGGATCACTTGTCTTTAGAGTACTCAGTCGTATTTTTATTGTTATGAGAGTTCTGGTATGTGGCTGAAGTGGGGTAAATCTTTGAATTGTACGATTAGTAGTGTAATAATCAGGTACTTAAAACACTTCGTCACAATATATATATATATATATATATATATATATATATATATATATATATATATATATATATATATATATATATATATATATATATATATATATATATATATATATATATATATATATATATATATATATATATATATATATATATATATATATATATATATATATATATATTAGAGAGAGAGAGAGAGAGAGATAGATACTGTATATTTGGTATACAGTATATATACATAACTCATTCACTTGGATTTTATTTATCCAAATATGATTCATGTATGTTACCTTATTTTTCTGCTAACCATATCATCTATTTCTTTTTAGTATTTCTATGAGTTGGGAATATTTGTATCGATGGTTTTGTTGTTTTCTTAATATTAGTTTTACAAATTTCGGGAAGGTTCTACAAACTTTACATTTGATTTTAAGTACACAATATTATTATTCAGTGGTATGTAACTGGACTGGTGGAAGAAATTCAGAGCGTGCTCTTGTGTTGATAATGATTTTGTTTTGAAACATTCTACTCATAAATTATACTGTTTCTTCCAGTGCTACTGTTCACCAGAAGCTTTAACCAACATAAAGGGTATCAATTTCAGTGAGAATGTAAAGCAGGATAAACTCACAAAACCAATAAATTTATGCTGAGGTAAAAAAATGTTATTTATATCTGATATTCATAACTTATTTCATTGATTTCTATTTGAATCAATTCATTTTAACCCGAACCTAATAACGACTGAAATTTTTATTGGCCACGACGCTGCACACAAAAAAATAAAAAATACAAAAAAACAGAACTCTGATACTAAAGAACACTTACAAACTCCACGTATTTTTTACTCCCAAAAATTCGGCGCAATCGAGTTTTCTATACATCATACTGTATAATTAAGGCCACCGAAAATATATTTATATTTCGGTGGTCTCGGTATAATGCTGTGTGAGCCGCGGCCCATGAAACTTTAACCACGGGCCGGTGGTGGCTTGTCATAAATCGTTGCCAGAGGCACGATTATGGCTAACTTTAACCTTAAATAGATAAAAACTACAGCGGATAGAGGATGTAATTTGGTATGTTTGATAACTGGAGGGTGGATGATCAACAACAAATTTGCAGCTCTCTAGCCTCAGTAGCTTTTAAAATCTAAGGACGGGCGGACAGACAAAGACGGCACAATAGATTTCTTTTACAGATAATTAAAAAGCACCGAATAAAATTTATTGAATAAGTTGGAACACACGTGTTCTTTTTTCTTATTTTTGCTTATTGATTTGCAAATCAAACATCAGAACTATCCAAGTCAGGCAGCTCCTTCCCCTGCCTCTCTTTCCCCTTTGCAGAAATCGTGGTTAAACTGATTTAAATCCCCGCATCCCAGGCTTCACCAGCCAGCTGAAACCGAGATTTCGGTCACTCAAAGAGTCAAGTTAAGGCATCCAGGTATTTCGGTGAACCTACGAAAATCGAGCTTTTATTCGTGGTATGATGTAAAGATTAAATGTGTTTGCAGAATCGTCAACAGCATGACACATAAAATGAAAAATGGTCAGCAAAAGATAAAACATAATCTGTGTGTGTGTGTGTATGTGTGTATGTGTGTGTGTGTGAGTGCGTGTTCTAGTAAACTTAAATCTCTCTGGAAATCAGTATCTTGTGTGCTTTTTCTCGCAAGCTTTTTAAAGGTATATACGCCAAAACCTCACCCATTTCTAAACTAATAAACATTGAGCATTACATTTTCCCTGGAAACAAAAGTTGGGCAATACGGATAAGAGGAGAGGAACAAAATCCTCAATATTATTAGAAGAAGATACCCCAGACGTAAAACGAGAGATGAAATGCTTTACAAAACATAAGATATTCTAGAAATGAAACAAAATTAAATGATGAAGCGCTGCTGTAGTATCAGGAGGGGGGTAAATTGTCAAATGCAGAAAGGCGTTTATCGTTGAGAAGATGAATTAACTGAAGCTGAAATGTATTCAGGATATAGGAGTTAATAAAGAAAAGAATGTTTAACAACCCATATTAATTCGTTCCGAACTAATCTGCAAATGGCTCAAGGCTAAAATATAAATAATAAGCTTCACTTAGAAAGGAAATGAATAACATTAACTGTATTTGAATTCATGAAATATTACGTATAAGAACTATTTAGCGTTTTATGGAGTGTATTCCATGATAATTTCAGCTATTTCAACAACAGTTATATCTCTCTCTTTAGCTCTCCATTATTGATTCTAATTGCTTGTAGAACAAAAGATTGGATAATAACAATTTACACACACATAGAGAGAGAGAGAGAGAGAGAGAGAGAGAGAGAGAGAGAGAGAGAGAGAGAGAGAGGAGACTATATTACAGTTAGTTATTAAAATATGTGTCTCAGCAATATTAGCAGAATTCCTATATGCTAAAGGCCGAAACTAAAGTTCAGTTATACCTACGCAACTATGCCTGCGCAGTCGGCCTGTGCGGGCAAAATTTCACCATTAACGATACATTCTTTATCCTTAGTCCTCTTGCGGTAGGCTAACCTTAGGTTTGTATGATGAAAGATGATTTTTGTGAACTGACTGTTTCGTTTTTGTTGTTGTGGTGTTTTTTATTATGTTTATTTTTGGGTTTTTGTTATGAGTGTCTGATGTATGCTTTAATTTTTTTTGTTTTTACAGTTTGCTTGAGTGCGGTAGGGTAGAGTAATTGGCTTCCCTTCACCTGAACCGGAAGAGGCTTTACCTGGAAGAGGAAATTGACATTGGCAACTACCAAACCAGTCGAACAGTTGGTGAGACCGAACTATTTTCAAGTGCCTTAGTGTAAAGTTTTCATGTCAGTTACTTAAGACAGTGGCTGTCCTAAATGGGATCGGGGTTAGAATAAGCGCTTAAATATCTGAAGGCTGATTTTATTGTGAATGAGATGTCAGATTCTCGTTTGGAAGGAGAGAAGAGCTTTTGTGTAGAGAAGACTGCATGAAGAAATTCCAAAGTTATTTCTGCCCTCAGCTTGGATGTCATAGCTAAAATAAACTCCGTAATGATCCCCAAATTGTGTTGACTTTCGTGATTTTCTTGGCTTATTCTGAGATGAAGTGCTAAGAAAGATAAGGAGCTTGAATGGGATATACACCAGAGTTGGATTATTTGTTAACAATATTTTGACTATTGATAGTATTAAGTTAGGCTAAGTTAGGCTAAGAATGTTTTCATGAACTTTAGTGTTAAGTAGAAAATGAGTTAGATTAAGTATTGAGAGATAATAATTGCTGAACTGTGGCAAATGTAAATGAAATTAGGATAAAGTTCTGTCTGAATCTGTTCCCATCATTCTGCACCAATTGTGTCAAATAAAACACCCCTTATACTCTGTAGCAGCCATGGCGTTAACACACGATGCTCTGGCTATAATTGGTTTGCTGATATAAAAAAAAAAAATCATAAACGTCAATGAGGACCTCCAGTGGTTAAAAAAATTTAATGTGAATTTGTTAAAAGAGTTTAAATTTGGTCCCAAGGACTTTCATAATGTTTTTGACTATTTTATGAATGAAGGAAGAGTTTCTTGGCAAGATAATTGTGCTAATTAAGTTAGTAATTTCTTTTCATTTTTAAATTGACATATAAGTCCTAATATTGTTTTTCCTCTGTTTCATTAAAATGCTTAGTATTGACTTGTTTTCATTTTAAGAATGACCTTCTTATGATGTGTTACAAAGAGTGAACAGCCATAGTTTATTACTGTTCCTCTGTTTCATTTGTGTGGTTTTTTATCTAATTTCATTTCAAAACTAGTTTACATGGGATGTGAGCAAAGAATAAACGCGCATAGTCTAATAATGTTTTGTTTTTTCCATCAGAATGCTGAATTATTTTGTTCTCATTTTAAAAATGAATCGCATATATGATGCATAGACGCATTATAGGCCTATTCTTGTTTTACATTATTTTGCCATAATGAATGTTTATTCTCATTTAAAAACTTACTTGCATATATAGTTTATAACCACGAATAACCATACATAGGCTTAATCTGTTACGATAGCCTTTGGATTTTATTTGCACAAGCAGTCTCATTCATATAGATTTCAATGAAGTCTACAACACATTCAGGAATGATGCTGCTACTTTCAGCTTTCATTATACACAATTATTTTTCCTCTGGAAAAATGGCAAAATGATAAATATATATTATACTGACATCCGTACCAATTATTAAAAAAAAAGAAGTACAAAATGCAGCGAAGTTTTTCGGCAAAATCGAGTTTTCTGTACAGCCGCTACAGCGTATAATCAATGCCACCGAAAATAGATTTATCTTTCGGTGGTCTCAATTAATGTATGAGCACGGGCCAGGTGGTGGCCTATCATATATCGTTTCCAGAAGCACTATTATGGCCAACTTTAACCTTAAATAAAATTTAAAAAATTACTGAGGCTAGAGGGCTACAATTTGGTATGATTGTTGATTGGAGGGTGGATTGATCAATATATCAATTTGCAGTCCTCTAGCCTGGAAAGTTTTTAAGAACTGAGGGCAGACAGAAAAATGCGGAGAAAAAAAAAAGAGCGGACAGACAGACAAAGCCACGCACAATAGTTTTCTTTGTACGGAAAACTAACAAGTAAACCCTATAATTATATCATCAGTTTAGGTATAAACACTTTTATAAATTTAATAAAACTCAACTCTGTGTTCTTGACTAACACATACTATCTGTCCGGGAACGGAAACCTAACTAACCGAAAAGTTGCCTTTCGACTTTAGCATTGAAGTGCGCATGCGCAGCCGTTAGGCTTTTTCGATTGAGATGAGCTATTTGCTCGGGCTGCCTGCTCAGGCGAGAAAAAATGTGCAGGTTATTCACATTAACGTTCAGTTTTGTCTGCACAGGCCGACAGTGCGGTCATAACTGCGCAGTGAAAACTAAACGTTGGTGGAGGCCTTAAGCTAGAGTGGCAACTACGCCAGCGCAACCTGAACCAGCTTCTGACAGAAACGTTCTGTCAAAACTTAATGTGGCATCCGGCTCTCACTCTCCACTATCTCTCTAATTTCAGTGCATAATATCCTCTAAAAACTATAAAGAAAGTCTTACAGTGATAATCTGATATAGGAGTCAAATGAAACCCTTTTCCTCTAAAAGGGTGTTGAAACTTACATTGGTGTCACTTCGATGAACAATATATATATATATATATATATATATATATATATATATATATATATATATATATATATATATATATATATATATATATATATATATATATATATATCACACATTACCACAGGTGAAAAATAAGAAACTTTTGTAGGTCCTGACCGGTTTCGACTTTATTTCCAAGCCATTGACGAAGGACTGATACAGAGTGTGAGAAGTCACAAATATATATACTACAAGAACAGTACTGACGAACATACACAACCGTTAGAGGCTCCATATCCCCACTCAGGCCAGTGTCGAGGTAGGAGTGGCCTTTAAAACTCATTTGGCTAAAAATCACAATAGACTCTCAGGGGACATTGCTGATAAACAGACCATACCCCACCTCAGATCCACACCTGACAGGTGTCATGGAGGCGGAGTTTGGAAACTCATTAACATTACTACCCTCGTACTGTGTTTACAAATATGATAATCCTATTTTCATACATCTCTACTGCCTACCTTAAAGTTTAAACAATTTACAAATTTCTTTTGATATTAAAGGATCAAGTTTATACATCCCTTGACTGATATTCATATTATGGTTGTAACTTTCTTTTATAAAGCTAGATTCAATGATGTTCCTTTCCAGTGCATTATTAGAATATGCAATCCTTTTTGCCCCTTCCCAGTTGATAGCATGATTGTTCTCAAATTTTTTCTGTTGTAAGGTTCTTTCTGGTTTTGATACATAGTCTTTTTTGCCGCTTCAAATGCACTGTTTAATACACTATCAGGATATTTAAATTTTTTGCCTGCATTCCTAATCTTATCTATTTCATCATCAATATATTCAGGCTACATACCCGTAGTGCTCTTAAAAACATAGATGAAAAAACACTGACTTTTTTCCTTATTGCTTTGTCCAGAATAGAAATGCACATAGGAAGAAATATTAGTGGGTTTTCTATACACACTATATTTAAACCCACTACTATTTCTTCGTATGAGGACATCCAAAACGGTAAGCACCCATCATTTTCCATTTCCATCGTGAATTTAATTGATGGTACTAATTGATTTAACTTGGCAAAAAGTTTTTACATCTTGGTTCCCTGGCCATACACAAATTATGTCGTCAACATACCTAAACCATGTTACATTCCGTGGGATTATGTTGTTTAATATCTTCTTTTAAAAAATTCCATATATAAGTTACTTAACACTGGGGATAGAGGGTTTTCCCATTGCCATACCAAAATTTTTGTGAGTAAAATTTACCATTAAATTCAAATTTACAATCTTTTACACATAATTTAATCAGTTCAATTAAAGTACTTTTAGGAAATGGGATATCCAGCTGTGTGTTCTCTAACAATTCAGATAAAACGCCATCAGATCATCTATTGGCACCTTTGTGAATAGTGATACAACATCAAAACTTACAAGCCTGGATTCACTATTAATCTCTACACTATTTAGTTTATTTATCAGGTCCACATTATTCTTGATATTTGCATTTGAGATGGTACCTACTAATGGGTTGAGAATATCTACTAAGTACTTCGCTAGCTCGACACCGGCCTGAGTGGGGATATGGAGTCTCTAACGGTTGTGTATGTTCGTCAGTACTGTTCTTGTAGTATATATATTTGTGACTTCTCACACTCTGTATCAGTCCTCCGTCAATGGCTTGGAAATAAAGTCGAAACCTGTCAGGACCTACACCCCGTTTCTTATTTTTCACCTGTGGCAATGTGTGATAAATGAATTACGTACAAAAGTGATAATAATCATCAATGGATACCACGCGCTCCTTCCGATCTTTCTGTGTTCTTTTCCCCATCTTGGAATATGCCGTCAGAGAATTTGCCGACGCCCTCACTCAAGCTCATACCAACAAGGAACACCTGCGGTTTTTACGTGAATGTCGGGTTGAACAAGTGATACCAAGATCGTTCATAACCAATTCCTTGCTGAAATTAGAAGACCAACCCTTCGGTGAAATACAACGTGCCATATTGGAAAAACATATCAACATCAAAACATTGGAAACCAAAAAGAATTTTGAAGATCTCACGAGAAAAAGACGACATTTTGAAGCCTCAATACCACCAGATTGGAGAGATTCCCTACGTGAATATTGTCATGTGAAGATGAGGAATCAAGTGAATCGGAAACTTAAAAGTAAACACGATAATAAAATGAAACTGTTGATTGAAAGAAGCCCTTGGACCAACAACGCCAATCATGAATGTGTCGTCAACTTATCAAACAAACAGCTGGATAGAAATGTAACTAGTGCCTTAAGCTACGGTTTAAACTTTGCTTTATCTCCTGGCGGAAGGAACAGTGTGGAAATAACTAAAGGACTGTGTAATTTGGAAAATATAGTGATTTAACGAATGAAGAAGTGAACATGGTTAAAGGGAGTGATTTATGGAAGTATGAAAAATCAGACACCACAAACGTCCCCAAAAGATTTATGGTTGCTATTGATGAACTGAAAAAGATAAAAATATACACATGACAAAAAAGAAGATAAATCAGGCGCCCTTGTAATTTTAAATAAAAGTGAATATATAGAAAAAAATGCAAAATCTTTTAGGTGATGATAACACATATAAAGAATTAAATAAGAACCCGATAGACAATGTGAATAGTGGTTTCAAAAGAAAGTGAAAAACCTGTTAAAAGGTAACGAAAGCCTTATAAAGAAGTTGTGTGTGACCTCTCCATCGCTACCATACATGTATGGTACAATAAAAACTCACAAAGCAAACTTTCCTGCCAGGCCAATTATCAGTCCAGTTGGTTCCGCATCATACAAGCTAGCGAAGTACTTAGTAGATATTCTCAACCCATTAGTAGGTACCATCTCAAATGCAAATATCAAGAATAATGTGGACCTGATAAATAAACTAAATAGTGTAGAGATTAATAGTGTATCCAGGCTTGTAAGTTTTGATGTTGTATCACTATTCACAAAGGTGCCAATAGATGATCTGATGGCGTTTTTATCTGAATTGTTAGAGAACACACAGCTGGATATCCCATTTCCTAAAAGTACTTTAACTGAACTGATTAAATTATGTAAAAAAGATTGTAAATTTGAATTTAATGGTAAATTTTACTCAAAAAATTTTGGTATGGCAATGGGAAACCCTCTATCCCCAGTGTTAAGTAACTTATATATGGAATTTTTTGAAAGAAGATATTAAACAACATAATCCCACGGAATGTAACATGGTTTAGGTATGTTGACGACATAATTTGTGTATGGCCAGGGAACCAAGATGTAAAAACTTTTTTGCCAAGTTAAATCAATTAGTACCATCAATTAAATTCACGATGGAAATGGAAAATGATGGGTGCTTACCGTTTTGGATGTCCTCATACGAAGAAATAGTAGTGGGTTTAAATATAGTGTGTATAGAAAACCCACTAATATTTCTTCCTATGTGCATTTCTATTCTGGACAAAGCAATAAGGTTAAAAAGTCAGTGTTTTCATCTATGTTTTTAAGAGCACTACGGGTATGTAGCCCTGAATATATTGATGATGAAATAGATAAGATTAGGAATGCAGGCAAAAATTTAAATATCCTGATAGTGTATTAAACAGTGCATTTGAAGCGGCAAAAAGACTATGTATCAAAACCAGAAAGAACCTTACAACACAAAAAAATTTGCTTGTTTTGCCTTATAATAATAATATGAAAGATATCCCTCATATTCTTAAGAATTTTGGTGTTAATGTCGCATTTAAGAACAATACAACAATGAAAATGTACTTATCAAGAACTCCCCAGACAATACTAAAGGGTGTATATAAAATTCCGTGTAAGTCTTGTGACAACTTTATATTGGCCAAACCGGAAAGCACTGGAAAAAAGAATTGAACAACATAAGAAATGTGTAAGATATGCACAAGGGAACAGTGGTATATTTGTACATGTTAGTGAGAACAATCATGCTATCAACTGGGAAGGGCAAAAGGATTGTATATTCTAATAATGCACTGAAAGGAACATCATTGAATCTAGCTTATAAAAGAAAGTTACAACCATAATATGAATATCAGTCAAGGGATGTATAAACTTGATCCTTTAATATCAAAAGAAATTTGTAAATTGTTTAAACTTTTTAAGGTAAGCAGTAGAGATGTATGAAAATAGGATTATCATATTTGTAAACACAGTACAAGGGTAATAATGTTAATGAGTTTCCAAACTGCCTCCATGACACCTGTCAGGTGGGATCTGAGGTGGGGTATGGTTTGTTTATCAGCAATGTCCCCTGAGAGTCTATTGTGATTTTTAGCCAAATGAGTTTTAAAGGCCACTCCTACCTAGACACCGGCCTGAGTGGGGATATGGAGTCTCTAACGGTTGTCTATGTTCGTCAGTACTGTTCTTGTAGTATATATATTTGTGACTTCTCACACTCTGTATCAGTCCTTCGTCAATGGCTTGAAATAAAGTCGAAACCGGTCAGGACCTACACCCCGTTTCTTATTTTTCACCTGTGGTAATGTGTGATAAATGAATCACGTACAAAAGTGATAATAATCATATATATATATATATATATATATATATATATATATATATATATATATATATATATATATATATATATATATATATATATATATATATATATATATATATATATATATATATAACTGTAGATCAGTAAGAAATTGCCATTTTGATGTAGCCGAATTAACTCATGTTTCTGACATAGTCTGTTTGCAGGGGACTTGGCTCCCCGTGCAGGAATCAGACTACCTGAATAGAATAAATTCTGAATTCGCATATTATGCAGTTTCCCAGTTGATTTATCGAATGAGTTGTTAACTGGTCGTCCTTATGGGGAGTTGCTTTTCTGTACCGAAAGAGCCTTGCCTCTTGTATGTATGAGTAGACACCTCAAATGACAGACTAATTTGTATTGACGTGTCTATAGATGAAAAATTGTATAAGGATTATCAATTGCTATCTTCCATACTCAGACGGACAAAATGATGCGGAATACATTGACTGTTTAGCAAAAATACACTGTCTTATGTCAGATCACCCAAATGGGGAGGTTTTTGTAGTTGGTGATTTTAACGCTCACCCTGAATCACGCTTTGGTAACGAGCTGAAAGACTTCTGCACCCATTACGATTATTGTATTGGTGATGTTGCTGTGATGCCCTCCGACACTTACACTTGGGTGAGTGATGCAACGGGCCATACCCAGGGTTGGTTAGACCACCTTGTTTGCCCCCTAGTCTTCTAACACACATTAGCAATATACGTGTGTTGCATTCCATTATTGGTTCAGAACATCGTCCCCTTTCATTTTCTTTGAAGGTCTCTCAACTACCTACGCTGGTACAGACGAATGATGGTAGTCAGACGAAGTTTTATCTCGGCGATCTACTGGGGATACTGAGTTAAATCTGAAGAAGCTTTGAAAAATGTTGAGTTGCCTTTGGAAGCTCTGCAATGTGACACAAGACCATGTCAAAACGAAGATCATTATAGAGCTATTGAAAGATTTCTTTGGACATAATTAGTGCACTTCAACAGTCGTCTGACTCTAAGAGTCGAATCACAGAGGCTTCAACCATGTTCCTGGTTGGAACGACTTTGTAAAAATTCCATCATGAAGCACGGTATGACTATTTAGCATGGAAGGAATCTGGTAATCCAAGGGATGGATATTTCTATGATAAAATGAAATTTTCTAAAGCTCAGTTCAAAGGGATGCTTAGATGTTGTAAGAAAATGAAGAGGAAATTCGATCCAATAAAATTGCTACAGTCTTAAAGGAGTATGAAGAAGTTTTGGATAGAAATAAATAAGAAAAAGAAAATCCCAAACATTCTTGCCAGACATAATAAATAATGTGAGTGGTTATGAAAACATTGCCGAGTTATGGAAAGAACATTATTCTGAGCTGTTTAATGATCCTACTCATCCTGTTCCAGAGCCAGTGGAAAATCAGAGTCAGCGAGATGTTACAGGGACAAATGTCAATGAAATTTCAATAATGCTTTGAATTCTCTGAACACTTCCAGTAGCCCTGGACATGACGGGCTGACCCTTCAGCACTTAACTGAGGCTCATCCAACTTAGAGTTTTACTAAGTTTATTCATTACTTCCTGTTTCTGTCATTCATACTTACCAAGAGCTCTTATTCTGGTTATACTCTCTCCTTTGATTAAAGATAAAAACGCGGACCACAGTGATATATCTAATTATAGACCGATTGCTCTAGCCACTGTTATCTCAAAAGTTTTGGAAGCGATTCTATTGGAGAGATGCAAAGAGTACCTACTGACAAGTGACAACCAGTTCGCTTACAAATCCCATCATGGAACTGAAATGCCAGTTCATATTCTTAAACACGTAACTGAGGAGTATAATGTTCGTAAAACACCTGTATTTGCTTGTTTCATGGATATGTCTAAAGCCTTTGATAAAGTGTCTCATAAGATGTTACTTGAAGTACTGTCAAAAGAAATATTCCTTGCTATATTATTAAACTGCTTGTGAATGGTATAAAAATCAGCAAATGATTGTCAAATGGGGTCATGTATTTTCAGTGAATTCTCCACTTCATGTGGAGTGAGACAGGGAAGTTTACTTTCACCTTACCTGTTCAATGTATATATGGATGACCTCTCACAGAGACTGAGTCAAACTAAAGCGGGGTGTTATTTAAACAACATGATTTTAAACCATTTGCTGTACGCAGATGATATTGTTTTATTTGCTCCCTCAGTAGGTGGGCTACAACAGCTTGTAAACATTTGTCGTGATTTTATGTCCGATAGGCTTCTATTGTTAAATGTAAAGAAAACCAAATGTATTATTTTTTCTAAGAGTAAGATTTGCCCAAGTAATATATCACCTATTGTTAACAATGCACGTATAGATTTTGTACCTGAAATAAAATACCTAGGATATTATCTCACTGCTCAAAATTCGGACGATGCCCATGTAGAATATTTGTACAGAGGTCTATGTACGAGGGGCAATATGATTTTAAGAATTTTTCTAAATGTAGCGCTGATGTCAAGAAAATGCTTTTACGAGTTTTTGTACAAGTTTTTATGGCATGTCTTTGGTTGTCAGAGCAAAACAACGGACTATGAATAAGCTGAGGGTATGCTAAACGATAGCCTTAGAAGACTCATGGGCATTCCGAGGTATGCAAACGCATCCGCTCTTTTTGTGGGTTTTGGTCAGCCATCTTTTCAGGAACTGAGACGCAAAACCATAACAAGCTATTTGCAAAAGGCTGAAGAATTCTGAAAACGGTATTATGAAGAGGGTTGCCCACCCACTTTACTTGCATAATTCATTTATTTTCAAACACTGGAAAGGCCTCACTTATGCTTAGTGCATCTGGTGCGCTCTTTGTGTAAGAATACAGTATTTCTTTGTTTTGTTCTGATATGCTACATATGTATATGTCCTTTTAGTAGGAAGTATCACTTGGAGTCATTATCCGCACCTCATTCATATCATAATTTTTCACCTCTCTTTCGTAATAATTTCTCATAATTATTTTAAATTTTTATTCTTTTTAAGGTTTGGAGGCTTTTTATGTATGTTTATATATGTATATGTATGTGTTTATCTATGGCCATTTATGTCCGAAATAAAGATTTTGAATTTGAATTTGAATTTGAATATATATATATATATATATATATATATATATATATATATATATATATATATATATATATATATATATATATATATATATATAGTTGAGCACATTTGAGAGACATAAAATTACAGAACACGTATATTAAGCACTTTCTCTATTTACACAACTTCAGACTTCACGTTCAGAATAAAATAAATGAGAATAGACGAAAACTAACCCCATAAAACAAAGATCAAAACCATCATCAAGCGGAGCAACATTACTGTAAATAAGCAGTAGCGTAAAAGCTTTCGCGTATTTTTTTTGAAACTACTTCTTGTATAAAGTAATGATATTCTACTTGTTGGTGGATTTGGTCTATGTTTTGTGAAGTTTGTTTTTTGCCTGTTTATTTTTTGTCTATTTATTTTCCATACACCAAAGAGAGTGTACGTAATAACGAAAGTTCTCAGTAATTAATCTTTAATTTTCATCTTTCCAGTGGCTATCTACGTATACATTTGCCACTCAGTTTGATGACTTTTCACTGGCACACACACACACACACACATATATACATATATATATATATATATATATATATATATATATATATATATATATATATATATATATATATATATATATATATATATATATATATATAGTAATAGAAGGCTTCCCATGAAATCGGAAACGAATCGTGAATATTAACACCAGGGCTCGAAGGAAGAGCATCTTTATCAGTTGCGGCTAGTTTCGGAGATTTACATTCCTCCGTTATCGGGAATCTATATTGGAATATATGTTACATTTAAAATCAATGAAGTAATAAAGTAAAATAAAATTACGCATTACAAGATACAATAACCTAAATAGTCAGCAAAATCTTAAAATATAGATGCAAATACACAATGTTTGTTGTCAAACTGAGTAGAAATTAAGTGTCTAAAACACAGCAATTCATCAGACCTTTCATTATTACAAAGAGAGGGTTTGTCTCTTAGGGTATATAGAGACTCAACCACTCTGAGCTCCATTTCACTGGTCCTGCAACTAAGGACTGAAAAAGAATCTAAATTTATAGGATGGTCATATTCTTCAGTGTTGGCGAATAGCGTTAATGATGGTTTAATGGCCCATTCGTCCCAACAGATCTCCCAGTATGTTCGATGATGAGAACCCTTTCCGATGCGCATTGCACTACAAGAATGACACTATAACTTATAAACAATAGATGACGGCAACTCAGCTGGTATCACACCCTTGGACATGAAGAATTTTTGCAATGTAGACTTTGGCTGCAATACCACTCGAACGTTTATTTGCGGGTAGAATTCATGCAATAGTTTGCTTTTTTTTTTTCTTTTCATGTAAGGACCTATTTCCAACAAACGCGATGGGAAAGTACGTAACTGCACTGTTGACAGTGACAGT